>NC_133583.1:25353412-25562592 GCF_964106895.1 Numenius arquata
CACCCCGCTCCGGCCGGCGGCCGCGGCAGCCGCGCTGGCGCATGCGCACTCCGCCCCGCCCGCCGCCATTTTGTGTCCGAAGCGACTGTGGAGCGATTAAACCGCGGGCGGGTGCCGGGCGCTGGCGGCGGCCGCGGCGGGGCGTGCGGGGCGCGGCGGCTCCGCGGGGCCCGTGGGCGGCGCGGGGCGGCGGCGGGAGCCCGGCGGCCGGAGGGAGGCTCGGCGGGGCGCGGGCGCAGGTAAGCGGTGGACGGGGGGTTTGCAGTCGCTTTCTCCGGCCTCTAGGTGTCACGATGGGGCTCCGGTTCGGCTGGGGCCCCGCAGCGGCCGCCGCCGGGGAAGCAGGGGGGCTTTGTCTCCCTCTATCGTTCCCCTAGCGCGGCCGGCACTCTGCCTGCCACCGCCGCCATTCCCCACAGCGCGGCGCTGGGCTCCGGCGGCGAAGGGAGGCCCCGGCGAGGCCCCGGTCGCCCGGCCCGGACTCCATTTTCTTTTCCTTTGTCTCCTCCGCCGCCCCCACCGGGGCTGATTACCGCCCCCCTCCCCGCCACGCCAGCCGCCGGCAACCCCCCCCCCCCCTCCTCCTTTCCCTTCCCGTCCCTTCCTCCTCCCCTCCCCCGCCTTCCCCGCCCTGCCGAGCCGGGCCCGCTCCGCTCCCCACCCGCCGCCGCTTCCCCCCTCCCCCCCCGCCCTCCGCCATCCTCCTCCTTCCCCCGCCGCCTCCGTGCGAACCTCTGCGGGGCTCGGCCCGGTGCCCTCCGCCCGTTGACCTCCCTGCGTGGCCGGTTCCGTGACCGCGGGTGGCTGCGTGTGTCCCGGTGTGTGTCCCCCCCCGTGTCCCCCCCCTCAAGCCCGGCTCCTGCCGGCCGCCGCCTCGCTGCGCTGGCGTGTGCTCTGCGGAGTGAGAGGCGCCTGCGAGGCGCAGAGCGGGACTCGAGCTCCCTCTGCAAGGCAGGCTGAGCAGCGCCATGCAGCACCGGGAGGCGGGCACGGCTGGGGGGCGCCCGCTCTCGCCGCGATGCCCGGTAGCCAACCCCCCCCCCCCCCCCCTTCACCTTTCCCCCCCTTCCCGCCGCTGCTCCTGGGGAGCCGGTGCTTCTACCACCCCACCCCCCTCGCCCCCGTGGCGTGGTCGGTAGCTGGGGCTGGCCACCCACCCGGCGACAAGTTGTGGCACTTGTTTCCATTTGGCCCAGGTCACTCGCCTTCCCTCCTTCCTTTGCAGCCTCGGGGATCTGGAGCTCATCGCCCATCCAAAACCCATCGCCCCCCCGCGAGCCCATGACTCATCCAAAACCCATCGCCACCCTCCTTCCCTTCCCCCCCTAGCCCATCATTCATCCAAAACCCATTGCCCCCCACCGCCCCGAGCTAATCACCCAGACAAAACCCTTGCAAACCGCCGTTTTATTCCCTCCCTTCCATGGGTTCGAAGCATAGAACCCCATTCTTTTTGGAGGGCACTTGGCCCGGGCCACCCTCCTTCTTCCATAGCCTCGAGGATCCGAGCCCATCATCCCCTCCCAGAGCTCCCCACAGAGCCCATCGTCCCTCCAAAACGCATTGCAAACCGCTGTTTTAATCCCTCCCTTCCGCGGGTTCGAAGCACAAAACCCCATTTTTTTTTTGGGGGGGGGGGAGGAAATTACACATACTGTGTCCAGACACTTCGTGTTTTGTTTTCTGTCAACTTCAAATTTCTTTGCTAAAACGTGTCCAGTTTGGCCTCGCCTTAGCTTTGTGGAACTACTTTGGTACTGGGGGTTTGTCACGCTGAACGCATCCTTTTCTTGTCAGTGTAATCCTCAGGACTTGCCTGCTGGTGAGAATGAGCTCGCTTTCCTGTTTGTGACTTCCTATTTTTTTAACCCAGTCTTTCCCCCACTTAAATAAATGCTTGGCCCTTTCTCACCTCCTGCCAGTTACCAAATCCTAGTAGTAAGCTCCAGAGGTGTTATTAGAAGCATTTGAAACACTGTTTACCACTTCCAGTATATGTGTTTTTTGTTTCAGTGAAGGAAGCGTGTAAATATTTTCTCAGGTTCTCCAATTTAGTCTGCTTGTGCAGAGCCTGTTGAATTTGCAGGAGTCTGTTGGGTATAAGGAATAGCTCCATGTTGTATTCAAGCTGCAGTTCTTATTAACCGTACCTTGCATTTTACTTTGGTACAGGAGACATCGTTAAAGACTGAAGGAAAGAGAAATTTGAGCATGAGGACAAAGCAGTGCTTTCTCTTTTTCTTTTTTTTGATAGATTTTCTTACTTTCATTTTGCTTTTCTTCTGGATGTATAGTGCTAGCTCAATTTTGATGTCCTCCGTATGTATAGTATACATGAGGAAGGTTATAAGGATGCACTGAATGGCTTCACTAACACTGTTGAAACTTTATGCGATATTTCTGAGGAGTGCCATCTGAGCAAAAGGTGCACAAAGTAAGTTCTTACAGCCTCAGGTGGGGCCCTATAGCTGAGATAATACAGCGAGTCTCGCCCCATTTGGACAGAGCTGGGGGAGCTGTCACCAACGGCATTAAGTTCACCAGCAACTCGTGCCTGCAGCACAACAGGGAAAGAGCTATTTCAAGAACTGCTTTTCATATTAGCAGGCTGTATCTTGACAATTAGTGTGTATCGTTACCAGCTCTTGCGGCTGCAGGTCGGTACCTGCCTGAGGTGGTACTGGTGCCATTGCCTTGAAAATGCCAGAAGCTGACCTGTGTTATTTTTGTGTTTATTCAGCATTGACCTGAAAAATCTAATTATATGTGATTACTTAGGAGTTTTTGTATAGAGCCTACTCCAGGACTTAATTTCGTCTCTTCCCTTTAGTACTTCGTGTCCAAGAACTCTTGCCTTTCTAATGAAGATTTTTGGAAGTCAGATGTTGGGCATTATTAGGTTTATCTGCTCTCTGTGAAAAGCCAGCTGATTCCTTGCCCTTATCCCCTGTTCTTTGGCAGATTCTTCATCTCTTGTGACGTCAAGCAGTGTTGAGCACTTCTTGCTCTGTCTGAATGCTTTTTTGGATGTTAGCTATTTCAGATATGTTACATATATTTATTATATTTGCATAAAAACTCCCTGATTCATCCATAACAGCGAGTCTTAATTCTCTTACCTCATCTTTACCAGAGAGGGAGTGCTTGAGGGAGTAGTAGAGCATTAGGATCACAAATACGGCTTTTTCCTGTGCTTGTACCTGCTCGAGAGATATAATATATAAACATATATATAAAGTAATCTAAAGAACAGCCACCGAGGCTCCCCGCGTACCTGAAGGCAGGCACTGGCTGAACTGCTGGTCTTCAGCTTCCACAGTGGAGCCGAAAGAAACCAAAGCTTTGATTCGGTGGTTGTTTTGTTTGTGTTAACTTACTGAACTGTTCTGATTTGTTTGCTTAACTTTAAACCTCTGCTCATCCTTTTGGCTCTGGTTCAGATGCCCAGTTCAGGCTTTGTTGTACTAAACCTTGATATTTCAGTACAGTATCAAGCTCTACTGCTCTGCATGGTCTTAGGGACGCACAGAGATCCAGGAAGCTTCCCTGTTTTCTGCTCATAAAAATGGTTCAGAACATGGCTTTTGTTTTTTCAGATTTTTTGCTGAAACCTAGAGAGAATATTTGTCCTGTCCTCACTGTAATTGAAGATGTTGCTTTTTTTTTACTGCAGGATATTTTAATTTAATTTCAAATGCCCTGTTCTGCTGCTCCTCCCACTTCTCTCCAATAATCCGTCATTCTTCAGGAGTTAAATTATCTGCTTATTCTAGACAGATACTTCATAAGAAACTAAATAGCTGCTTACCTGAGTGATCTCAGGATTTTCTGATTAACAAAAATAACCTTGAAAAGGAAGAGTAGAATAAACATGAGGTGGGTAGGGAGTTTTAAGTTTTGGGTCATATTAACATTCAGGTAACTGAACAATTTTGGGGTCTAATACAAATTATAGCTAAAGTGAAGTTTCCCTCATTTAGTATTACAAAAACTTGGAAACTACCAAGTCTTAGTATCTTTCCAATATGGTTCTTAACAGGTGAAAATGCAGAAGTCGTACAGAGGCAGCCCTCAAGAACGGTGTGGTTTACGTGCATTACTTAGGGGAGATCCGTGATAGAATGGATTCCTGAAGAATTGTTCTTTTAATTACCCCCAGAGATGAAGTTGGGAGTCAAAGATATTTACAGTTACATTTCCTATGTAATGGTTTGTTTTTAGAGACTCTTCAGTTCCAGCTCTTTACTGTCAGCTCCCTGAGGATTTCAGTGTGCTTTGTGGAGTGGATATTCAGAGGTGAGGTCAGGTATGTTTAAAGGCATTGAAAAGCACAAAAAGTGCAGAGCTCAGTTAGGATCTGCTGACCAGTTACACAGGGGAGGGCTACTGTACTGGTAACAGTGAAGCAGCTCTGCTACATGATATTTTCTTTACACTCTGTAGTTCAGGTAATATGCCCAAGTATGTTATTCTTTTGCCAGTCAGCTCTCAGCATCTGCCATAGAAACAAACCCATGACGTTTCTAAAGCTTCATGGGTTTCACTGAAAAGCTTCACTCAAAGGTAAAGGCTGAGAAAGGAGATTAAGCTAGGAGATTAAGCTCAGGTTATACTGAAAATCTTATTTTACCTCTCTTCTTTTTTTCCCCAGAACCTAAAAAATTTCTGTTGACTCATTGAACTTGTCAAACTCTAACAAAAAGGAAGCCAAATCACAGATTGTTTGGAGCGTGAAATGCACCTTTGTCTTTACTAATATGAGATATATAAGCTTCTAATCATGATGCAAACATTAGCAGGTAAAGTAGCTATCTGTAAAGTAGAGGAGAAAGTCGCTTGGTCTAACTATATAAAGAATGTTACTGCCTTAATTGAGATGTCAAAGTAACCCTTATTCCCTCTTTCAGTTATTTAGAATTAGGTTGCTGTTCTGAAAGCTGCTGAAATTCCTCTGTTGGGTGTTTTTGGTTTTGGGTTGTTTTTTTTTTTTAACCAAAAGAAAAAATGTTTTGCCTTGTGTTTGCTTTTTCTATTATAAAACACCCCCCAAAACCACCACCAAAGTACATTGGGAGGTGATAGAGAGGTTTGCCTGGGCCAGTGTGGTTTTTTTCCCCACTTCTAGCACTGGAATATTCCTACCTGTAGTAATGGAAGGAATATTGTATAGATGATGCACTTTGGAACACTAGGGAAATTCCAGGAGGCCGGAGTAGTGCTGATGTATCAATATTAAAAGGAGATGGAGTGGATGAACGTGGCAGCAAGTAACGTAGCACTGTGCAGAGGCACCTGGCTATAGAGGGTATTTGACCAGCAGTGCATGATGTTAATACGTATATAATTTACATTATTACCAGCTCTCCCATTTTTTTTTCTTAGTACAGCATTTAGTTAACAATGAGAGAAAAGGATGTAATTAATCCTCATAAATAAGGCTTTAAAGAAACTAGACCTTGTTAAATTTATTATTTGGCGTTATTAAAGGTAACCCTCTTGATGTCGAGGACCTTACAGAATATAAAATTTAGCACTGAATGCCTTTTGGTTCAGGAATAGTCTGAGGGTGTACAAGACTGAGTGGTTTCCATGGATGTTCAGCAAAAAAGGAATTGGTTGACAAAATTTGTTTTCATTACTGATGTTGTTGGTGCAAAAATTTCTGAGTTAAAACTCTTGCATGATAAAGTTGTGGAAAGGCAAATAGCACTAAGGCAGCTATGCTGACTGTCAGGTGAGATGGATCCATGGAGATGTATGTGCTAAGGTGGAAAGCTGTACACCTGGGAACAAGGCAATCCAGCTGAATTTAAATCCAGGCACGTGGTATCTAGGAGATAGATACATCTCTCTTTCCAGGAGAAAGCAGTGGCTGAAATGTATTTTGGAATTATAGTGGATAAACAACTTAAAGATGAGTTTCCAAGGTGATGCTGTGACAAAGAAGCTAATGTCATTCTCAAGTGCATTAATGGAATGAGTAGAGGTACGTTTTTTGTGGGGGGTGTGAAATCATTACCAAAACACTATATATGGTTCTGGCATCAGCACTTAACAAACAAACAAAAAAATTACCATCTGCGAGGGGGATTGGTCTCCAATCTGATGGAGAGCTGAGAAGTAGCGCCATGCAGTGAAGAGTTTACTGTGCAGCTTCTTGGCAAAACCGAGAGGTGGCTTGATTAGAGTCCTCAGATATCTCCCTGGCAAGATAACAGTGGATATTAGTGAGCTGTTTCTATTCTTGCTGATAAACACAACACGAATTTGTAGTCAGATAAGTTCAAATTAAAAGCCCAAGTTTTTCACAGTCAAGGTGATTAACCATTGGATTATGATATGAAGAGCAATCGTGTATTTCTTCATTTCTTAACATCTTTGAATCAAGATGGTGGAAAAAAAAATCTGAAAATTGCTTCAGCCAGCTGCAAGGTACTGCACTACTTTTGTTACAGATACATTTAGAGAACTGTAATTAAGAGATCAGAGTCCGTGGTCAAAGGAGAGGTGATCCTGCTGAAGAAAAAAAGATGGGGAGCAGCTACTTTTTTTTCAGCAGTTTCCCTCTGTTTGAACAAAAATAGGTTTAGGACTTTTCCTTAGAAATCTAGAACATGATCAAGCCAGTAAACTCTTCCGAAGAGGAGAAACTAAGGAGGTACGACATAAATATTGGAGATATGTCAAAGTAGTATCCTGTATATTTTAGTCCAAGTTTGTGAGTGTAAAAAAATCCTTATCTGTGGCTGTAGCGAGCTGCTGGTGGGACAAACGTTTGTCCTCTGCTGCCAGGGGACATTGCTGGCTCCTCTGCAGCTTCTTCTCTACCAAGTAGCCCAAGGACCTTCTCAGACAGCCCCAAGCCTCTGTCGCTAAAGGGGTTCTTCCTTCCCAGTTTGTAGCATGGGAAGTACTCGGTGAGGGTGAAGCAAGGTGGTATTTATTGAACCCACTTCAGAAAATACAGCTTTATAACAGTATTTTTTTATTAGCTAAAATTATTTATTGAATCATATTTTATATATTGCATTTATATGTGTTGTGTGAAATTTATTTTATATGCAGTGACCCTCGTTTTAAAGTGGATACTGAGCAAAATAATCAGGAATGAAACTAGGGAGAGTAAAGCTGTGGAAGGAGTGAAAACAGCACTTAATAATTTTGAGCTATGACTTGACACAAGTGTTTGACACTTTCTGAGCTCTACAGAACGTTCCAGTGAGTAGCCTAATGGCGGACTAAGCGTGTCTAGTGGAGATTGCTGAAAGCTAAAAGTACTTTTAATGTATTATGTATGATAAAAAGGTGGGAAGGGGGAACTGTAAGGTTGAGAACTCTCTCAGCTGCAGAGAGAACTTCTGTATAACCCACGTGCTCATCTGGCTGGTAATTTCAAGTACCTCATGCTTGAGTTCAGCAAGTCTGGTTTCTCCTGGCTGTTTGTCAGAAGGCCAGTAGGGTTGTTCTGCTGCTCCCACTTGTGTTCTCTGCAGAAATTCCATCTGTCCAGCCCCATTGCTGTTCTGTGGGCTCACACAAAGCCAACTTTTTAGGTGGATGCAGTGAGTTTTGTGGTGAGCCTGTAGCATGTAGCTGGAAGGAATGTGGAAAATCCACCATAATTGACTGGAGGCTCAGAAAGGGATCAGGAGGTCCAAAGACTAAAATCCTTAATCCCGTGGCTGGGTGTTGGGGTGAGGTGAATCACAGACATGACTGATACTGTTCTTCCCTACACAGCCTTTCCTGCTTGAGGTTTTGGGGACACACTGCTGGATTAGATGAACACTGATCTGTCCTTGCAGGGCATTTTTTTAAATGTTGATATTGGAGAATGGAAAAAAAGGAAACAAATTCCTACCTATTGATAAAAGCTTTAAAAGTGGGCGTACAGCTCTGGTTACATTGGGAATAACACCAAAGTGTTTAGGGAAGTAAAAGCTATGGTTTCCCTGGAAAACCAATTTGGCTTGTCAGGGTTTTGTGACCTCATCTCCTTCCACTAGTGTGCTGGTGATGAGGCCAGTTAGTGAGTTGGTCAGCTCAGTTTGCTTCCTCTGTGTGTGTGTATGTCCCCAAAAAAAGGTGCGGGGCAACTAGATATAAGTGGTTGTGGAAAAACTGCAGCCCTGAATTTGATTTAAGCCTTTGTGGAACCTTGCCTCAAAATATTTTGGGCTTTCTGAAAAGGTAGTTGAGACCTAAAGTACTAATGGGAGCGTTTGGGTATTTGTAAACATTTTTTTCTCTTTTGAAATACTCTATGTTTAAAATCACTGTCAAGGGAATTGAATTCTCCCATTGTTTAATGATGAAAGAGACCTCGTTGCTCTGGACCAGCTCCTGGAAGAGCTTTTCTCTGCTGTGGAACCAGTAGTGATTTTTGGCCAATCACTTCACCTTCTTGTGTGTTTTTTCTGTCTCCTTGTTTTTGCAAAGCTATTTTCTTGAAACCACCTCTAACATCCAGAGAGATAAAATGAAAGTAGAAAATGCTACTGAATTAAAAATGGCTTAAACCCTGGTTTAAGGTTGTAGGTACTTGACATAAATGTAACAATACTACATTGTAAATCAGGGGCCTTCTAAACTGTTTGCAGTGGAGGGGCAATAATAACTTTAGTTTTGCCTTCCCAGTATGTACTGGGAGAGAACCCTTTAGTTCTCCCTCACTTCAGGAGGTTTTCAGATTACAGATTGGAAAAAAATAATCAAATTTTCAAAGGCTAGTAGTTTCAGTTAAAGCTTACCAGATGATTAAAACCTTTTTTCTTTTCTTTTCTTTTTGGAGGGTGGAAGAAGTTAGTGTTACCCAGCATTCCTGCTGAGTATAGAACTTACTGCCATTTCTGATCTTTGAAGAGAGGTTTATCGCTTCCTGTGGCAATACTGAATACTCAAAAGGTACTCATTGATTCCTTCATCCTTGCCTACTTTCCATACTAATGTTCTCCTTCCTGCTCAGGAATGACTGTTGTTGGCTCCTACCTCCTCTGAGCTACTGGAGCATGATAGGAGCCCAGGGTGGTTTATCCTTGGCTCCTGCGGTGTGTGTGGAAATAGTTTTGTCCTGTTGAAGCAGCTGCATCCTCTCCCTGTTCTACCAGCATTTTGACCTACATGAAGAAGAATTTGGCGGCTTCCATGACAGTACGATGGAGCAGAATATCAAATATTCAGATGTCTGACTTGCCTGACGTGATGGTTTGGTCTGTAATGGTTTTGGAGATGCTTTGCGTGGCTTGTGCAAACAAATCCTTAGGGATGTTCTCTCCACCTCCACCAGATTCAAAGTGGGGAGACAGCACTGAAAGTTTGTTAGAATTGGTTAGAAGTACTTGATCCAGTGCAGTTGCGGGCTGATGTGGTGTTTTACCGCTTGTTCTTGTCCCAGAGCTGCCATTTGCAATAGTCTGTGCCATGCTGGCAGCCAGGGAGACTTTTCAGCCACTTTCTGGCACTGGAGATACAACGTCTTGATAAGATTCTGGAGAAAACAGCACACAGTGGTCCTTGTTTTTTCAAAAACAGATTTTTCTTTTTTATTAGTTTGGGTTTACTGATTGTGGTCCTTAGTTTTTCCTCCAAATTAGAGAAAAAATAAATTAGTGATGTCATTTGTCACTGCTTCCACCTTTTCTGTCTGAAGTTCATGATGTCGGTCTTTGTGCAGCCTCTCTTTGACTTCATATCTCGTGTGGGTTTTTGTCTCCTAAACAATGATACACAAAGCCTGTGCTCTTCTAATGCTTTTCCCTTAAATTAAATACCAGGCAGTTTTGTATATTCATTGCTATGGAAGTACAGGTCAGTAGTAGGTTGCCAAGAATGACTGTGCTTCTGTGCATTAGCTAAAGAACTGGTCGGTGTTTGAGATGTTGCAGAAGTGTTCAAG
The DNA here is from genome assembly GCF_964106895.1 of Numenius arquata. NCBI lineage: Eukaryota > Metazoa > Chordata > Aves > Charadriiformes > Scolopacidae > Numenius > Numenius arquata. Next base: position 25,363,308 of record NC_133583.1, read on the forward strand.
GTCCTCTAGAACTTGTGTGGAAGCAAGGGCTGAGACCAATAAATCTCTGTCCTCAGAGCATCGTCGTTCTAACTGTATAGATGATTAAAACCTCATTGTTTTGTTGGAAGTTTAAATATATCTTTCATTTTGTATAGTGCGAGAGAATGGTAAAATAATTTGGGTTGGAAGGGTCAACTTGTGGTACCCTGGTTCCATGCTTGGCTCAATGCAGGACTGGCTTTGAAGTTAGATGAGGCTGTTTAGGGTTGTATTTAGCAAATATTTTTCAGTAGCTGAAAGACTAGAATTTCCACAATATCTCTGAGCAACCTGCTCCAATGTTTGACTACTCATGGTGCAGCTTGTCTCTCACATCTTCTCCTTTTACTGTGTACCTCCAAGAGTGTAGTTTTATCTTTTTACCCTCCCCTTGGGTAGTTGGAGGTGGCAGCAAGGTCTCCCTTTAGCCTTTTCCCAGCTAATTGTGTCGGTTGCTCTTGCAGGTCTCCTCCTCTAGCCACCTCATTGTTTTGATAGCCCTCTAATGGGCTCTTTCTGGTGTATGTTAGTGTGCTAAGCTCAAAAATGGACGTGTGGAGCACTCAAATTTCCAGCTTATCCCTGTTTTTCTTCATGTATCCCATATGTTAAAGATTGGACGGGAATGTAGGTTCGTGCAAGGTATTTTATGCCAGCAAATGCTCTCGTTACTGTAAGGGAAGCAGGCTGTTTACTGGAAAGGAGGGTAGGGGTGGCTCTTCCCTCTGGGACATTACCATGGAGGGGATCAGAACAAGTATGCCTTGCAATTTTGAAATATGCAGTGCTGGGAAACTTTGCTCCTTGGGTTGTACAGGATTAGACTGATGTTCCTCAAGTGATGTCCGAGTTGCTTACTTCAAAACTCCAACAATGCCTTTCATTATGGAGTCAGTACCTTGTGAAAAGAGAACAGTGGTGGTTGTGCTTCACATTAACCCACCATCAGTTGTAATCTGCGGATATCCCTGTAAACTCTTCTGAATTTGTGTTGTCTCTAGTGTGGAAAAGAACTACAATTATTACTGCTTTGTTTCTCTGTTACCCTACTAAGAAACTGGGCTCAATCTTTATTCGAAACAGATCTCTCCACTGTTAAGTCGTTTGGCAAGCAGAAGGTTGGTTTTTGAAAATTGGAATAAAACTATTTTTTCATTTCAAAATATCAGGAAACCCAAAGTTAGGATTAAAGAATAGTGATAGGTAAAAGGATGTCTCCATTCAATTAGATGTGCCCTATTGAAGAGTCCTGGTGTGTTTTGTCCCGTGATGAAACTTCTGAGTTGATGGTGTTTGCTTTGCGTTGAGTGTTTTCTGAATGGAGAAGTCCTTCACTCTTCAGGATTTTCTGTGTTAATTTATTAAGTGTTTAAGTTTTAGGAAATAGCAGTCTTCTCCAGGGTTGCAAGTCGGGAATAAAACCTGGTTTTATCTGCTGACCACCACTGTGCAGGAGTTCTCACAGCACAGAACCTGGCGAGGATGCAGCTTGTGTCAGCAGTTTAATGTGCCCTTCACAGCGGAGCACATCCTGTGTTACCCTCCGAGTGTCCCCTTCTCTGGCCAGGGAATGTATACAGCATATGTCAGAGTTACTTTTACAGAGTAAGTTTTAAGTGAAAAATGATCACCTCCAAATGCTTTTTAAAAAGCTCGTTATCACTGAGCATCCATAGCTCCAACAAACTTCTTATCAGTAGTACTCTTTGACGTTGATAAACAATTAAAAATAGATTTGCCAAGGTAAAAAAAAAAAAAAATGCAGGCAGAACCCAGACTTGAGTACCCTGTACTAAATAACCAGGGAGAAGAACCGGGACGGGGGGGGGAGTACTTAAATTCAAAGGGTGTAGAATGAGTGTGAAATTCCACACTGCTTGGCCCACACCAGGGAGTGTGGCAGGAGTATGTGCCTCGCTGGAGAGTGACTCCTGTGGAGCTGCTTAATGTTCCTGGGGTTTTTAGCATGTATGTACACCGAGGACTGAAAGGGAGTACAAATGAGAAATAGCGTGCTGTCTTGTAAATATTGTAGTTCCGTAAATGTGAATATTCTAAGCTCTTAATTGATTAGGGTAATCACAACTCTTCAACGAGCTGAGGCTGCTCCTCCTCATGCTAACAAGGTTAGAAGCCTGTTAGAGGCTGATTTTGTTACTTCATTGGTGTGTTATGTGCTGTATTGACAGTATGTAACGGGTTATACTTGCTCCGATTTATACCCCTTTAACAATAAGAACTACTTTTGTGTTGTGATTTGGTGTTCCACGGCACGGGAGGAAAAGGACGTCTGAAGTAGCATAACCGGCTCAAAAATGTCATATTGCACTCTTAATTTGACACGAGGCGTACAGAGTTGTGGTTTGTCAGAACTGCAAATGCTAAAGAGTTTGAGAAGAGGCAGAGAGAGGAGTTTGTCAAAATGAGTTCATTCTTCCTGGTAAATAGCATTAAAGCTGATTAAAATACTCTTTTGGTTTTGTTTAAGGCCTCTTTTGATAGGCGAAGAAGGGGTCCTCAAGCGGTTATAAATGCAGCTCTTCTTAGAGGTGTGGGACTACACATTTTCTATTAAACAAGCATTAAACATTCAAACAGTGCTCCCCCCCCCCCCCTTTCTCTTTTATGTAGTTTCACTAGTGCGACTCATTTGTTCTGTTCCAGTGTGGGTTCTGACATCAAGAGCTGCATGAAGAATAGCCACCATGAAGAGAACAAATCAGTCCAGGCAGAAGTGCAGGAGCGTCAAGAAAATAAACGTAAATTAAGGGGCTTTAAAGCGTGGTTCGCGTTCTGTGCCGAGGCAGTAGTTTCCTCAACGCTTAAAGCTTACGCTGTGCTGGAGGGAACCCTCCTGCCCTGCTTGTCTTTGGGCTGGCCTGAGCGTTTGGCCACACCAGAGACCTGCTCTGGATGGAAATAAGTATCTTTTTGGCTGGGTGAGTTCTTGCCTGGATTTAGTTTCCTGCCCAGCTGCTGTCTTAGAAATGCTTGCGCTATCGTGAGGAGTAGTTGGGGTGCTGCGGGTGGAAATGAGCAGGCAGTTTAAAGGCAGTAATGGTTTCTCTGGCAGAGTTAACGTGCTTGAAAACTAGGCCTTAATCCTGGTGGAGAGGGTTTTTTTTTCCTTCCAAGGTCGAGTGCCTTTGTGGGAGTTGGCTTTTTGCTTTATCTGCTTTGAAAGTTGGTTGTAACAGCGCTTCTAGGGCTCAGTGTATGAGAATATTTGGAAAGGGAGTCCAAAGGAATTAGTGTATAAAACGGATTAAACTGCTTAAAACTTCAGCATGAGGACCACTGTCTAGAGTTCACCTGGGTTGGATTCTATTTACGTGTGTTCCAACACTTATTCTGTGATTCACAAGCAAGAATGACTTAATTTAGGCTCCTGGAGTTTCTCTTGTCCGCCACCCTTCTCCCTCCCATAGGTGTTTCCAAAACTCTCCTGGAATTTCCTGTCTCTGCTGTAACAACAGTAGGCTACACCTCTGAATTTGACAGCCTGACATTAAGTTAAGTAGCACTGATTTTAGTTTTCCTTGTATGCAGCAGGGTGTAATTTTTGAGGTGACTAATTGTTCCTGCAAGGGCAGCTGTTGTTCGAGGGGTAGGACCTGTGGTACTGTCCCAGGGATGAGCAGATTTTGAAGCCTGAATTCCCTTGTCCAGGCAGAGTCTCACTAATTAATGAGCATTTCTGCAAAGATAAAAGGAATTGCTGTGCCTCAACAGTTTCTTCTTGGATACTTGTTCATCCAGATGAAGCCTTAGAGGAAAACAAAATCCAAATGCTCGTAGCTGCTTATGAAGTCTCCAGAATGCCATGTACCTTGTTGCCCTGATCTCTCTTCAGGTGTGGTAGTTTTGATATCATCAGATGGCCAAAGAGTCCGGCTCTACTCAGCCTGATCTTGAAGAAACACCTTTTTTTTTTTTATTATTAGCAGTTTGCAAATAGTCTAAATGAAAGCCTAATTTAATGTGTGAGTGGAGAAATATGGCCACAAATACTTATTGATAAAGCAGTTAACCTTTCCCAGTATTTACCTACAATATTAGCCTTTACTTGTTGCGATAATGGATTTTACAGGTTGTTTTAACCTGAAATAGTTTTCAGTTGTTCGATTTATTACCTTCAAGTATCCCAATGGTCTTTTGTGAGCTCCTTCATCACTTTTGTACTATGAGGAACTGTAAAAGGAAGGGAGTGATTAGTTTTATGACCCAGCATCAGCTGAAAATGAATTCCTGTGTGACTCCTGCTTTTACAGTGTAAATCTTTCTGTATTTTACACCTGGTAAAGTTGCATGTTTGTCCTTCTGAAATGAACTGTCAGGCTGGCAAAATCGAAACCCTTCCTTAATATATTGAAAAGGCAAAAATGTTTTGTTTTAAAGAGAGAGGTTGATACGGAAGTGTTTAGTTCATGTTCCCCCACTTTCACTAGAGAATTCTCTGTGTGACTAAAAAACTAGTGTCATCGAGTGAGAGTGCACTAGCAGTTACTGGAAGAAATAGGGAAAATTGTAAACTAAAATTTAAAAGAGTCTTAGATAGATAGGAATGGATGGAGAAATTAAGGAAGAAGGGAACCAAGGTTTAAAAACAAGAATATTTACTAAAATTGTCTCTACTGCCTTCTCAATAAAACTTCTCCAAATCTAAGTGTAAAAAAAATTGTACTTCCAGAAATAAAGCTGGAATGCTAACACCAGACTGCTTCCTTTGTTAAGGCTTACCATGTCGAGTTCAAAGTCAGTTACAGCCCAAGTGACTTGAATATGTGGGATTTGTTGTCAGTAGCTGCAGTGACTTATTATTATTTATTATGATTGTTTATTTATTATTATTGTTCACAATGCAAGTTTCAGGCAGTTAACCTTATTGTATTAGCTTTCCATTCTAGGCTACAGCTTATTACTGCAGAATTAGCAACACTCGTTGTGGAGGAGCAGTGATTCTGTGGCCTTTGCTGCTGTCAGGTGCAAGGATTAGGAGGGAGCTTGTTCTGCAAACAGCTGAAGGAAAGATATGGAATTGAATTTCCTTCTGTCTTGCCGGGGGACCCTGTGTATATACTCTGTTTTCATTTCTTGTGCGTGTCTTCCCATTAGTTCTTGATCCCAAGTAACAGATTAAATTTATCCTGAGTAATTGCAGAAAACCCCAGGTGTGTGTTACTTGCTGAGTAAAAAAATAAGGGTTGGTGCTGGCTGAGGGTTCTCATCACTCTGAATTATTTCATGAGATGTGGTGGATGTTTGAAAGAGCTCTGCTAAGATCCCTGGGCAGGAGCTAGGGATGTAGGACTGGGAAGGTCACTTCTGTAGGTTACAGAAGGAGGAGAGGGAAAAAAAGAAAAGGGGGAAAAAAAAAAAGGGTAAAAGGGTGGAGGTAGTTGTAGGAATATCACAGGGTGCATTTTGATTTTAATTCTACCCCAAGCGGTTGGGAGGTAATGAATGTCCTGTAGCCAGGGAGATGGCTTGGCTGGACTCTTGGGAGCTTGTAAGGGTGAAAGGTAAAGATGACTTTTGATAACATCTGGCCCAAAGTGTGCTACCTTCACATAAGGTAAGGAAAAGTTAACTTTGGTTCGTAATTAACAGCTAACTGAGTGCAATGGGAGTATGTGGATTTGATCCTGCTTAAATGCTATTGAATTTAAACAGGAAGGTGCCCACAAACTGGCTGTGACCTGGAGGATGCTGGAGAGAGAGAGAGCAGTGTCACCATAGTGTGTATTGGTGGATCGTAGGATGGCACGATGGCACAGAGCAGGGGGACACATCTCAGCATAGCTACTAGCTTCTGGGGGACAAGGTTCTTGTTGTTTGTTTAGGGCTTTAAGGTGGCCTTGGCACTTTTCACTTCCTCCCGTGCCTCTGTCTGCCCAAGCATTCCTGTGGGGAATTGCATCGGAAACTGAACGTGTTCTGACATAATGAAATGTTTTTCCCCACATTAGTTTTCAGCTGGAATTAGTTCTCGATCGAGTTCATTATGGTGAGTGAATTGTTATCTTGATGCTAAGGAAGGGAGAAGGTGAGAGCAGCTCTTTCGACAGCAGTGGTGGGTTTTCCTCTCTTGCAGGGATTATGAAACCATTATGCAAGTTAAGAATCTGCTCTCCTGTCTGCTTAATGAGAAAGGTGGGTAATTTAGTGTAGGGATCCACTTAAACGCTTTGAGTTGCTCTCTGTAGGAATGTGCTCTTCTCCCTGCCCTGTTTCGGGAGGCCAGACACCAGCACAGACACCTGGCTTGGATAACCACCAACAGGACTTCAGATGCTACCAAAGCTGGCTCTCTGCATCTGAGCCCTTAAAGGGTCAATATTTAAGAAAATCATCTTTCTACAACTGTACGTTTGCAGTTGCAGCTGTCATTCCTGTAGCTTTTTAGGTATTTCTTGGGGTTTCGCATTGACAGGCAACACACACGGAAAAAGCTCGAGTATTTATTAACTCATGATGAAGTTTGTTCTTTTGTTTAGCATCTCTCCAAGATGCTAAAATATTTCTCAGAGTAGTTGCTTAATAGTGGATTAATGGCTGTCTTTTTTTTTTTTTTTTTTAATTTAAAGTTATAGTAGATATTTGTGAAGTAGGATATTTGATTTTTTTGTTTTCAGTGGCAGTGTTGTAAATGGCAAGGAAGAAATGGGGAAAACAGCTGGAGATGGGTGTAGCGGTAATAACCAGTGGGTATGGAATTTAATGCAGGAGGAAAATGAAAGCTTTAAGTTTCCAGCATGAGAAAAATACTTATATAAAAGAAACTGATCCCAGTGTTCTAGTTTCTGCTGTTGTAGTAAGTCTTCTGTGTTTTGCATGTGATAGGATATTTTCACAGTGCCAGTGCTATCTCAAGATGTTGATGGGATGCTACCTGTTCCTTAAAGTTCTGTGAGCTTTGTCAAGTAGTTTCACATTCCTAGGCTTATCTTTAAATTAAAAAAAAAAAGGAAAAAGCCTGTTTGGATCCAGCTGAGCCCCTTCTCTTGAGTGTAGTACCGTGGCTGAACTTCTAGAACCACCTGGAGTTGAGCAGCTTTATAGTAGTGTTCGTGAAGTGCTAAAACCACTAACAAATTTTTTTGGGGGGAGCATGACCCTCCACAGAGCTCTTCAAACATCTTCCTGCTGCTTTCCCAACTGTGCCAGGATTTTTTTGATTCTAGTGCCACACTGTGTGGAGAATGAGAACTGGCGTGATTTTAAACTGCAGTAGGGGCTCTTTGAGAAGAGGTTGCACGTTCACCTCCTTCATAGTCTGGAATTGTTGCCCATGTAGGGGTATTACTGATATGCCCAGGAGATTGAGCAATTAATAGTGAATAAGAGCAGTGCTGGGAAAGGCTGCACTTAATGCTGTGTGTTTTCTGTGTATCTGTTTGCCACCTTCATCTCTTGTCGGGGAAGGCCTGCTGGAGGAAATGGAAAGGCTGCCTGCCTGTTAAACTCCCTGATTTTTGACTGTACTTAGTTGGAAGGCATTTCAGAAGAAAAATGTGGCTATTTCACAATGGGGAAGGAGAATGGCCAAGCACTCCTGCATCTGCTAATGTCTTAAATACTTGACATACATGCTGACTGGAAGCAGGGAAAAAAAGAAAAAATTACCTTTTGTCCATAAACCTGTTACATGTATTTATTTTTTTTCTTTCTCTTGCTTTAAGTGGCAGAAATAACTGTAGACTCCTAGGTGAGGTTTCTTATTCCTCCCTTCAGCTTTTGAAGGTTCACAGGATATGCAGGAGAAACATGTCTCCCATGTTGTACACAATGCTTTATTTCCACTCCTGTATCAATTTTAATAAGGGACGAATCCATAAGGGTTAAAGCCATGACAATTTTGGAATGGGATGTGTATGTGGATTGACTTGAGTTCAAAGTCTGAATGTGTTGCAGGGTTGGGGTGGCTTTTTTGCTTGCTAGCTGCTGCTATTTTCATTATTTTATCCAAAACCTGATTGACAGTTTGTATTTGTCTTCATTGTTTCTATTGATTTTTATAATTATTTTTTTCCTCAAGTGAACTGTATATTGCAGCACGAAATCTACTTTTCAGTTGCTTTGAACGTTCTACAGTTTTTAATGAGACTGTGTCTTGTTTGACAAAAAATAAGTATTTTGCTGTATTTTGGTCCATGTAGTTTGATGCAGCTCAAGGTTTGTGTTTGTTTTTTGTTTTGTTTTTTTTTTTTTTAACATTGGCTGAGAGGCAAATGCCTCTTTGTGGCAGTAACTTTATAATAAATAACACAGCGAGAAAAACATGCAGTTGCACTAACCATCTTAATATATTAACATCTGTCCCGGGGTTTGTACTGTCTGCATTGACATTTACAGCAAGTTGTTTAATGCGTCTCCAATTAAGTTTGTAGGATTGCATTAATGGAATACTCTGTCTCAGTCTCTCTGCGTTGATGTGGGGAGTTTTAGCAGCCTTGCTGTGCTGGAAGCGTTCTTAAACCCTCTTCCCGAATGTGAAGAGTTTATACCTTCAAGACTTTGCTGGTTTAAGCGTGAGGCTTTTGGAAGGGACCGAGAGTCTCAAACTGCAACACAACTCTTTGCCATTTTCCTGTGCAGCAGTCAATGGGGCTGCTTGGCTTTTAATTACTTTCTCTTAATCAACCTTTTAATTTCTTTTGTTGGAATAAGACGTCAGTTGTATTAAATGCATCCCTGCCTTATTTCTGCCTGTTTCAGTTTCTCAGATGAGCTGCCCATGAATTATTTGGAAAGGCTTAGGGCTGTTGTTTGAATGTCACAACTTTTTTACCTGGCTAATTGGAACGAGCCGTTGGGTGACGCAGCGTCTCGTTTGAGTCGGCAGAGCCCATTGAGCGAGCATCTGTGTAAAGAATGGCTTGAGTTATTATTTCAGATGTTCTTTGGTCTTTCCATGGTCACTCTCCTTCTGGAAGTCCTTCTCTTTTTTTTTTTTCCTTTTTTTTTTTTTTTCCCCTCAGTCTTGATTTACTAAATCGTCTTCTCTTAACCTGCTGCTTTGTTTTTCTTTTTAGATTCAGTCATTGCAGATCTAAGCTATTGATGTAAGGTACAGTAACAGGTAGGAAGAGAGCTGAAGATAAAAGCCAGAAATAAAAGGTTGGGAGAATAGTAAGAGAAAAATATGTTCAGTGGCTTTTATTCCTAGTGTTCTACTATAATGGTCTTAGTAGTAGCAAAAGGCACATGTTCTCTGAAATACCGGAAACACTTTCTCAGAATTTGGCTGGGTAACCTTTAGGAGTGTAAATTTGTAAAAAGGTGAAGATTTGCTTCTGTTAAAATTAGTGGAGATGGAAAATCCTCAGCAAGCTGCAGGACCATGTCCAGTGAGTTGGTGGTATCTTCTGGTGACTCCTCCAATAAATACAGAACTTTCCTCTAAAACCTGCTTTGAAGAACCAGGATAAAGTACATACATAAAAAAATTAATAGAGGAATGAAAAAGGCTAGCAAATACTTTTAAGACGTGTGATTGAGAAGTGAAAAGGACAGGCAGCACAAAGGTCCCTGCAGCAGAGATGGAGTCTCTCCAGAGAGGTGGTGTTATAGGAGAGAGCCCATCCGTTTTCCTGATCCCCTTTCCCTCTCTTAAAGCCATCCTGTGTTCCCATTTTAATTGGAAACTCCACACTTGGGGAGAAATCTTGGCAGCATCACAAGAATTTTTTTGAGCTGGCCAAGACCTCAATCAAGTCTCCTGTATATTTCTGTATTTTTATGGTACATGATTGCTACAACCTGGAGTAGTTTATAGTATTTTTTTAAATACTGTAATGCTTCCCTTGCTGGCAAGAACCTGGTTTAAAAACAGTCATTTTCAGATGAATTCACTGAAAAGAGCAGAGGGTGGTGCATGGCGTGGAGCAGGCAGGAGTAAGTGCTCATCCCTGTGGATTTTGGAGCTGGGCGAGTGGAGGAGGAAGGCGGCAGGAGCCGGTCCCTGCAGTGCGAGCTTCTCGCCGCTGGAGGACAGCCGTGCTCTGCCGGGTCTGCCTTCCGCTGGAGGGGCTGCGAGAAGAGACAGGTAACTCCGGGGTTAGAGATCGGTGTCTTATTCTGGAGAGGGAGCTGGAAGAAAGAGGGCTGTCTTAGCTTTGTTACTGAATGGTTGTAAGAGTCCTGTTTCTGTGCACCCCTCCTTGTGAGCATCCTTTGAACAAAGTCTTCATAGAATCATAGAGTGGTTCGGGTTGGAAGGGACCTTAAAGCCCATCCAGTGCCACCCCCTGCCCTGGGCAGGGACACCTCCCAGCAGACCAGGTTGCTCCAAGCCCCCTCCAACCTGGCCTTGAACCCCTCCAGGGATGGGGCAGCCACAGCTTCTCTGGGCAACCTGGGCCAGGCTCTCACCACCCTCACAGCAAAGAACTTCTTCCCCACATCTCATCTCCATCTCCCCTCTTCCAGTGTCAAACCCTTCCCCCTCCTCCTATGGCTCCCCTCCCTCATCCAGAGTCCCTCCCCAGCTTTCCTGGAGCCCCTTGAGGGACTGGAAGGGGCTCTAAGGTCTCCCCGGCGCCTTCTCTTCTCCAGGCTGAACCCCCCAACTCTCTCAGCCTGTCCTCACAGCAGAGGGGCTCCAGCCCCTGATCATTTTTGTGGTCCTGCTTCCTTTGGTCTCAACATAAACCTGCGTTCCTGGGCTGGCAAACTTTTCCTGAAAACATCAGGTATATCCCACAGCGTTTGTGTATCTGAGCGAGTGAGCTCTTCCTTGGTGGACACAGGTTTTTCTGGTGTGCAGATCTGAGATGATGCCTTCCTACCGCTCCACCGGAGGACCTGCTTCTGCAAGATCCTAGAGGACACTGGCAAATCTTGGCCTGTTGGCTTGCTTTTGGGTGACTTGTTACCAACTGTGATATTGGCAATTAATGTGAAGGACCTTATGAGAGACCCCCTCTGCTCAGAGCTGCCTGTGCTTGTATCAGGGTTGCTGACCTTGACTCTTACAAGGCACCAAAATGGAATTGCATCAGCTCTCAGATGGGCTTTTGCCATTTCATCCCCTCCATCTTAAATCTTGTGTTATTAACCCCCAGCCATTTACCACATTCTTATATTTTGTTTAGCTCTTTAGATCTGTCCTTCCTCTTCTTGGTCAGAGACTTTTGGTCACTTGAAAAAGCTTCTCCTCTTCTCTCTCTCTCTGCAAGTACTTGAGATAATTGAAAAAGCAGTTTGCTCCGGTTGTTTCACAGTTGCTGCAGGCCGCAGACCAGCGCTCGGCTCTGCTCGCCTGCTGGCTGGTGTTAAGTACTTACATCATCCCCTGTTCCTCAGCTGCTTGTCCATATGGATTTGCTGGGACTTGAAGAGCTGATGGGTGGTGGAGGAGAGGAGAGGCCGGATTCCCGCAGGGAGAGCATGCGAAGCCATATGTCGGTATTCCTGGGTGTCTGGTGCCCCCTGCAGACATCACCAGTATCAAGATTGCACATTAGTAGATGTCCCTACTCTTAGCAGACTGAAGAACTATATGATCTGTATTGTTCTCCCAGAACAGAAGTGGAGGATACTGGAAAAGGCAGCAGAGTAAAAGCAAGGACTCTAAAAATAACAATTGGATCTCTTGTAATCCTTAAAGCTAATGAAGACTGGCAGCTGTGCTTCGTGTCTATGTGTATAAGCCTGTGTGTTTCACAAATGAGTGTGCAAGATGTAGCTATTTGAAAGTAGTATGATACGAGATTAAGTGTTCACTTCCCAAGACAAGTTAAATAGATGCGGTTTGCTGGTCTGAGGGGCCGGTTGATCCTGTAGGAAAATGTGGAAGTCTCTTATCAAATCTGGAATTGGAATCCCAACTTTATTGCAATTTTCTTGAAGAAACTGTCACTTTGTTACTTGTTTCAGCAGTAAAATCGACTTTGGTACCCTTTTAGCACCTAAGTGAGGGTTATAATAAATTGTACCCTAATGCAGGGGACGTATTTAACACAGTTGTGGAATCTGCTTTCATTTTTCCAAAGGAAACCCCCAAAACGGAGGTAGACATATGAAATACTTCTTTACTGTGAGTTTGTCTCTTTCCCCAAATGAAAATAATAATAGCTGCAAAATGATAATTTCACAGAATCATAGAATTGCCTTGGTTGTAAGGGACCTTTTACATCATCTAGTCCAATCATAATTTCTTTTAGCCATTTTATTACTCTTGAAACAACCTTCCTGCATCATGAGAGTACAGGGATTTTGTATTTTACCCTGAGTGCAGAGAAGAATGCTGGATGGTCTGAGGAGGAGGAAGAACTCAATTTATGCTTGTATGCAACTATTTTCAGATTTAAGGCCCACCTAAATGCTAAGCTTCAGTATTGTTATTTGACTCTGTGGATAGATTTAACCCAGGTATCGTGAGTCCACATCGTTTAAATTGCAGTATAATTTTGCCTGAGCCCTGCCTGCCTGCTGTGGCTTACTCTGCCGGAAGAGGGCTCTGTGTATCATCCTCTGCTCTGCTCAGAGGCCAGACAATGCCCAGGAATTTAAACTCCCGGCTGCTTGCAAGAAATATACTTGACTAACTTGCCTGTGTCCTTTTTTGTATTTAGAGAAGTTTAAACATACAGAAATTAGTAGTTGTTTGACATGAAACAAATGTGACTGTAGTTCTTGCGCTCAATTCTTGGTGCTTTTACTTCCTGGAAAAGTTCTGCAGTTCTCAAATGTAATACTTTTCTTTAAGGTTGGCTTTTTACTTTTAACAGTATGTTATTTTTGTGCCTTTAAAATTGGTAACCAAAGACTGCCTGTGATATTGCTGAGCTCTGTGAAACACCTAAAGAAGCTCAAAAAGGAATAATACTGCCGGACATCTCGCCTGTGGGATTTATGGTCTTTGAGAAATGGGAATGTGCACATCATTTAATCTCTCCTCCTTGTTTTCCTTCCTTTCCAAGAAACTGGTACAGTTGTCCCACTTTGGGCAGCGTTCTGTCATTGCCTTGGCTTACAGTGATCACTGGCTAGCAGAGACCTGCAGTTCTCAAATGCTACTTTCTGAATATGATGGCAATAGGTTGCTGTTGAGCTGGTTTTCACTTGGGCCACTTGTCCCTTGGTGGGGTTTGTTGTTATAACACCTTGGATGGGGCGCAGTGTTCATTCTCTTGTCTTTCCAGCAGGAAGGTGAAATGGAAGGTGAGGCAGTCGAAGCTATCGTGGAGGAATCGGAAACATTTATTAAGGGGAAAGAGAGAAAAACCTATCAAAGACGCCGTGAAGGTGGGCAGGAGGACGATGCTTGTCATATACCACCGAACCAAGCAGATGGAGGTGAAGTGGTGCAGGATGTCAACAGTGGGGTGCAGATGGTGATGATGGAGCAGCTGGATCCAACTCTTCTTCAGATGAAGACTGAAGTAATGGAAGGTGCAGTGCCTCAAGAAACAGAGGCCACGGTGGATGACACACAGATCATCACGCTTCAGGTTGTTAATATGGAAGAGCAGCCAATAAACCTTGGTGAGCTTCAACTAGTCCAAGTACCTGTACCAGTGACTGTACCTGTTGCCACCACGTCTGTGGAAGAACTTCAGGGAGCTTACGAAAATGAGGTTTCCAAAGGAGGCCTGCAAGAGGGAGAGCCCATGATCTGTCACACCCTCCCTCTACCAGAAGGCTTCCAAGTAGTGAAAGTGGGTGCAAACGGTGAGGTGGAGACACTGGAACAAGGTGAACTTCAGCCACAGGAAGATCCCAATTGGCAAAAAGATCCAGACTATCAGCCACCAGCTAAAAAAACAAAGAAAAACAAAAAGAGTAAGCTTCGCTACACCGAGGAAGGAAAAGATGTGGATGTCTCTGTGTACGACTTCGAAGAGGAACAGCAGGAGGGTTTGTTGTCTGAGGTCAATGCAGAAAAGGTGGTGGGCAATATGAAGCCACCTAAACCAACCAAAATTAAAAAGAAAGGTAAGCTCTCCATCTGCAAATGGCTTGTGAAAATGTTTGGTGTGGTGGGACCTTGCAATATGATTGAGGTGACTTAATAGATGCACGTGGGAGTAAAGCTGACATGCCCAATGTCACTTACTCTTTTTATAAAGTACTCAGCCCTATTGTTTCTTGGGCAAACCTCCCATCTCCTCCATCTAGGCTATAAGGGAGCTCATTTTCCTTGAGCGTGATGCTGTGGCATTAGTGTTCCCATATAGCTGTGATTGAAAAGAATTTTCTCTCTGCTGTAATACAGATGTAAGGGTTTGTGTACATGTGGTTTACATCGGGAACCAACGTATAATTAGTTCTGTGGGGTTTTTCTTAACAGATTGCTGGGCAGGGTGTAGATCATGCAAAATACAGCAATAGGAATATTTGGTTTTTCTTCAAACTGTAAATTGAGGAACCCGTTTTAGAGCGAAGAAGGAACACTGAGTGCTGGCATAGTAATGAAGACTGAAGCCAAGCCAGCCATAGGCAATGACTGTTCCTAAGGATGTGCACTTGGATTTCATGGTACACGATGGTTCCTTGCAGTAGTTACACCTCCAAGAATCTTTCCTTTTCCCTGCTGATCTCTCATGTTATGTAGTAGTCCGTGGTATTGTCAAGAGTAACAATGATTTCCTTTACGGCTAGGTGTAAAGAAGACATTCCAGTGTGAACTGTGCAGTTACACTTGTCCACGTCGTTCCAACCTGGACCGCCACATGAAAAGCCACACTGATGAAAGACCACATAAGTGCCATCTCTGTGGCAGGGCTTTCCGGACGGTCACGTTGCTTAGGAACCACCTCAACACTCACACAGGTACTTTTGCTTACATTGTTTTTGTAGGATCTGTCATTAGAACAGGTATAAAAACAAGATGGGTTTATCTTGAAACTAATTCCTGTTACAGAACAAGCTAAAAAGGAAGGACCATGTGGTGCTGTGTTTCTCATACGAGTTTCTCATGCCCCTTCTCCACAATGCATAGTTGTTTTCTGCTTGGCCAGGTCAGGTGTGGAGCTTGTCCTGTCCGCAGCTATAATAGAACTGATGCTGGGCTTGATCTGAAATTACCTAAAGTAATAAAATGCTTCATTTGTCTTGCCCCTTAGTACTTATGTTCTAAGCTTTGTGTTGCCATTCATTTTATTTCTAGTAGGGTCTTTGTTTTGGATTTACTATGAGAAAAATGCTGATATTGCTTTAGTTGTAGCTGAGTGATGTTTACATTAGTCAAGGTAGTCAAGGACTCTTTAAGCTTCCACTAGAAGCTGAGAGGGAGCACAGACAGGGCAAACTGGCCAGAGGAACACTTCGTCCCATAGATGTCACACCCAGTATAGAAGTGGGGGTTGGCCGGGGGCAGGGATCCACAGTCACTGCTCGGGGTGGGCTGGGCTGGGCAACCAGTCATCAGGTGGTGGGAGCAACCTGTCTTGTATAACTTTATTTTGTATATTCTTTTACCATTATTATTGTTATTCTCCTCTTCCATTACTGTTCTATTAAACTGTCTTTATCTCAACCCACAAGGTTTTTTGTCCCTTTGCCCTCTTTTTCTCCCTTTTCTCCCTGCCCCACTGAGCGGATGGGGAGTCAGCGAGCGGCTGCTTGGTCCTGGTTGCTGGCTGGGGTTAAACCATGATAAAAGCCTAACCCCAAGGAAGAGATTATAAACTGGATCAATAAAATTTACAGCTAGAAATGTGCTATAGTTCCTATTGCTCCTTACTAGAGTCTGGTGTAAAACTATAGGTAATTGAACTGTAAATAAACTTAAGCTTGTTGTGACTTTTCTGCCAAAATAAAAGGAAGTGTAGTTCATCTCTCTCTGTGTACTTACGTTCTGTTGAACTAGATGGTTTGAAATTGGTAAATAACCAAATGATACAAAAATAAGGGAATCTGTTTCCTATTAATTCTCCAAGACCTTCAGTCCATCAGTTATTTATTCAAAAGTTGTGACTCCTGTGTATTACTTGCTGCTCTAATCTAATCTTTCAGAACATGAAAGCAGTGTTGCTAATTCACTCAAACCAAAAATCACCCCCAAACCTGTCCCATATTTTCTTTTCTCACTAAATCTGAATGTCATCATCTCCCTGTTTTGCTGCAAACCTTTTAGGTACTCGCCCTCACAAGTGCCCCGACTGCGACATGGCCTTTGTGACCAGTGGAGAATTGGTTCGGCATCGCCGCTACAAACACACCCATGAGAAACCATTCAAATGTTCCATGTGTGATTACGCCAGTGTGGAGGTACGTTAGTTAATTGTTAAAGTGCTGAATACTTCCTGGTGCGCTTCAAAGCTTGTTCGCCATCTGGTATAAACTCTGTTCTTCGGCATTTCCTCTCTGGCCGTTTGTTTAAAAGGCTCTGAGGAAAAAGAAGTTTTAAATCAGATCTGCTCTTGGAAGAAAATGGTGGCGTTTCCTGGGTTAGTGAGAAAACAGTTTGAGAGTATTTATGCACAGATATCCTAGGTGATATCCATTTCCTCTTTGGAGACAATAGTTGTCATTGTTTATTAAATTACTTGACGTTAAAGGTGATTGCAGGAATTGCAGCGTGCTCTGTGTTGGAGGAAGCAGCCAGCTCCTGCTGCAGTGGGATGTACTTCAGACTGGAGCTGCCAACCCATTTTAGAGCAGTGCATTCTGCATGCTATCTGTTTTTGCCATTAAGGTGACTGAGGCCAAAACTAATGAGCCTTTGCCTCAATATTAGTGAAAAACAGCTTTGCTAATATTGGGTGATTGTCTAATTTGCTCAAGTAAATTAAGCTTCATTGAATGCTCTTCCCTCTGCAGTATTGTTAGTTATGCCGCAGGGCAGCTTTTATATTGCCATAGGAAATTTTAGCAAGATGAAGAGCAACATAATGTGAAAAATAAAACAAAATGGGAATTCTGCAGTGGAAGAAGCGACAGCGGGAGAGGTTGAGTAGGGGCTTTGGGCTTTTTTTCCTACCCATGCTGTAGCTGCAACGCTGTAATTCCAGGCCCTGTGGTTTGAGGGCTGAATAAATTGTGTCGCAGTGGTTTTCATAGCGTGAATTAGGGAAGAATAACCACATTGGTCCTTATGTGGGCCTCTGCTGTGTTCTGTAGACATGGGCTGGTGATTAAGCAGATCGAGCAAAAAATGCTGTAACATTTGTGTTCATGCTGACCTTTAAGCTGAGTTCGTGCCTTCTAAATAAAAGCAGGAGAGGAATGGAATTAAGTCACCTTGTTGGTTTTAGGACTAGAGGGTTTTTTTCTTGTTATTAACAAGAAATTTATCTTACCCCTCTCAAAGTAACTGGAGCGGACGCAGGAAAGCACCCTGTGGAGAAAAATACAGGGGACACTAACCCCCAACGATGTTCTGTGGGTGCGTGTGTTCCCAGAACACTTTCTTGTGTCTCTTCAGGATACTTTCAAATTTTAGCATGTTTTCAGATGCTGAGGTGGTCGATGAGAGTGAGGTGAGCACCAGACTCTAAACCAGGCTGTGGGAATGTGGGAACAAGCATTGAGCAAGGCTGGGAATGCGGTTGGGAGGGGAAGCAGAGTGGGCAGGAATGAGTAAAAATGGCATTGAAACACACTTGTTTTAGTGGCAAGATAAAAATAAACACAGACCACCTTAAACTCTTGACTGATTTCTTGTATTTTTGGCAATCTGACCTGCTCATCTGAGCTAACTCCAGCCTCGCTCTTGACTCGCAGGTTAGCAAATTGAAACGCCACATTCGTTCTCACACCGGAGAGCGCCCGTTCCAGTGCAGCTTGTGCAGCTACGCCAGCAGGGACACCTACAAACTGAAGAGGCACATGAGGACCCACTCTGGTATTAATGCCATGTTTTTTTAGTGTGGTATTTATGTTTTAGTGTCAGAGTGATGAGTCTGTGCACAATGTGCACTAAGACTCCAAATCGGCAGAAGAAATACTATTTTGAAGTTTAGTATCAAACCTTTATAAAGTCTGTAGCCAAACAGAATGCACCATGATTCGTAAGCACCATTAAATTCATAACCTCATAGTAATTACTGCACTGAGAAATCAGCTTGGAGGATTCTAATTTCCAGTTTGACTGTGAGGTGATAAAATAAAAGGCACTTCTAGTATGAGCAGAAGAAACTTCTTCTATTATCAGTGTTCCAATTCCAATTGAACTTTATAGGTGTTTACAGTTTCATGCTTGAGCGTAGTCACAAAAGCGTCTCATGCATGTTAGTTTGTAAGGATCCTAATTTTTCTTTTAATAGAAATAGGGATGGTTTTAGCACAGAGCGTTACTGGAGTGCCAAATTAATCAAATTGTTAAAAATTGAAGGGGAAAAAAATGCCCTTGCTCATGATACATGAGCATTCAGAACCCCCGCTCCCCAAGAAAATCTGATGCCGCTTGCTGTCTTCTGGCAGGCTGCATGTTGCTCTTCCATGCTTTTCTCAGAGTAAGGGTAATAATTTAACTCATTTGCTTAAAGAGAACTCAAGTCTATTTGTAGAAAGATGCATCCTGGAGCTAAAACTTCTAGAGAAAGACATTATTTCTAGAGTTACTCTTTCTTTCGGCTGGCTGGCTGTTGCCAGCTCCTGGGAGGTGCTTTTGTTTTGGTGTTTCTTGGTGAGATTTGGTTTTAATAAAAGTACTGATGCTATTGTGTGGTTTTTTTTCCTTCTGCATCTGCAGGAGAGAAGCCATACGAATGTTACATCTGCCACGCTCGCTTCACTCAGAGCGGCACCATGAAGATGCACATTTTGCAGAAGCACACAGAGAACGTGGCCAAATTTCACTGTCCTCACTGTGATACTGTTATAGCCAGAAAGAGTGACTTGGGTACGTATCTCACGACAGTGGCCATTTAATGAACATTCTATGAAACACTTTCCAGGAATTACAGTTCATATAACCTAACTGCTGTCTGTTCTTTTTTTTTTTTTTTTTAAACCTAATAGTTGTGGTAACTGTACAACATGAAGCAAAGGCTTAGGTGCTGGTAATACCACCTTTAGCTTACAATAGCTGCTGCAGACCTTGAGGAATTGCAGTTTCTTTTCATTATTAGAAAATGTAGTGTGTTTTCCAAGCATACAAGGCAAATCACTGTTTTCAGGCCTGTAGATGCGAGGCGTTTATTGAACTCGAGCTGAGATTACAACTGGATTGGGGTTTCAAAAACCAAATGGTCACTTGGCTTGACCTCCTGCACCTTGGAGGCAATTAAATTTCATGCAGAGATGTTTTCATCAAGCTGAAAGGTTTGGATTAGACCCAATATTTTAATTTTCCAGGATGTGGAGCTGTGTGGCACACACAGGGTAGGAGAGACAGAGTTGTCACAAAAGCCATAAGTTCTTGCAGTAGGAAAGTCTTGATCTAGAGAGCAGTTCCCCGTCTGATTCTGTCAGGAAGGCTCTCTTTTATGTTCTACAAGAAGGTGAAAAATATATCACGCCCAGAGCAGCTGAGGAGAAGGAAGAAGTCACGATTTGGCAGAACTTTGTGTCTATGAACAGAATATGACACAAGTAATGGGAAGGCAGGCTGCCTTCCAATAAAGGCGAGTGTAAAGTGCTGCAGTGAGAGGCAGTTGGAGTTGATGGCATCAGTTGGTATCAGGAGCAAACAAGCTGACTTACAACAGAGGAAAACTGATGTTAACTAGGAAGAATTTTTTCTTCTAATAATGCTTTAGTCTGCCCTAAGCTACCTGGTGCAGCTGTGGTATGCTCTTAGATGGGGAATTCTAAAGATGTGTCTTATAACTCTGTCAGGGATTATTTTCTGGTATCCCTGCTGCCTTCTAGCCCTGTCACTCTGACTTCTAATCCTGTTTCCTCCAGTGTATTACCTGGCTGTATCCAGGCAATTTGGAGTAGTCTTTAACATAACAGCCCACAAGACACTTTAGTTTGACAGTTGTATGTTATCAAATGCAAGTGTAGAGTATCAGCACAGATTGCTACTAATAACAGCATGAGGGCCACAGAGATGCTGGGAGGGCTGGAGCCCCTCTGCTGTGAGGACAGGCTGAGAGAGTTGGGGGGGTTCAGCCTGGAGAAGAGAAGGTGCCGGGGAGACCTTAGAGCCCCTTCCAGTCCCTCAAGGGGCTCCAGGAAAGCTGGGGAGGGACTCTGGATGAGGGAGGGGAGCCATAGGAGGAGGGGGAAGGGTTTGACACTGGAAGAGGGGAGATGGAGATGAGATGTGGGGAAGAACTTCTTTGCTGTGAGGGTGGTGAGAGCCTGGCCCAGGTTGCCCAGAGAAGCTGTGGCTGCCCCATCCCTGGAGGGGTTCAAGGCCAGGTTGGAGGGGGCTTGGAGCAACCTGGTCTGGTGGGAGGTGTCCCTGTCCAGGGCTAGGGGGTGGGACTGGGTGGTCTTTAAGGTCCCTTCCAACCCAAACTATTCTATTAACCAAATCTAGAATCACATGGGAAAACTTGATGGAGTTTTTCTGCAAAACCTTTCTCTCTAGAAATTGTTGCTTTAATTATGAGCCTTTTAAGTTTTTAGTTGAATCCTAAATTAACCATTTCACTTTTTTGGCTTAAGAGTATGTGGAGGGAGGAGTGCTAAGGGACCATAGTCTTTCATGCTTGGAAAGCCTGGATTAGAGTTTCTGATTCTTTTCCTCCCAGGTGTCCATTTGCGAAAGCAGCATTCCTACATTGAACAGGGCAAGAAGTGTCGCTACTGTGATGCCGTGTTTCACGAGCGGTATGCCCTTATACAGCACCAAAAGTCTCACAAGAATGAGAAGCGCTTCAAGTGTGACCAGTGTGATTATGCATGCAGACAGGTGAGCTGGTGGGACTGGCATCTCTCAGGAGTGTTAGAATGGGAGCTAGAAATAGGAGGTTGAAATCTTAGCTGTTGGGGTTGACCAGCTGTCGAGATCCCATTAGCTCTCTAAATCTTTTGAAGGGTGTGAAGGAAGGTCTAGTGGCCTTGGCTTCTTGATGGTGTAGCGCTGCCCTGTAGAGAAGTTCCTTCTAAGTCACAACTTCTGTGTATCTGTTGACAAAAGTTGGACTCGATGATCTTAAAGGTCCTTTCCAGCCTGGATGATTCTATGATTGGGATGAGAGTCCATGTAGGATGGAAGTAGCTGGGACTGAATGTGCCATCAATCAAGATGTTCTCGCATTTCTGCAGAATCATCCTTTCCTTGATATTAAGGATGAAGTGTTGGCCTTTTAGCTGCAAATCCGCTTTTCTGTATCTGAGTTCTCAAGTTACTTTTCCTGCCTCGCTTGTCGCGTGTAGGAGCGGCACATGGTCATGCATAAACGGACCCATACTGGAGAAAAGCCTTACGCCTGTAGCCATTGTGATAAAACCTTCCGCCAGAAACAGCTCCTCGATATGCACTTCAAACGATACCACGATCCCAACTTTGTCCCTGCTGCCTTTGTCTGCTCCAAGTGTGGCAAAACATTCACTCGCAGGGTAAGGAGGTATACTGTTATGAACTGTGGGGGTTTGGGGTGAATTGTGGGGTTTTAGCCAAGCGGAAGGGATCACCTTTACTCAAAAGGGAAAGGTGGGTGAAGTATGGGGCGTGGTACTATCCTTTAAACAGAGCATTTCTTTCTGAGAGGAAAAGAGAGGGGGAGACCTGGTATAATTCAGAATTAGAACTGGCACGTGTTATCACTGATATGATGAGCAATGTGAAAATGCAACTTTATGAATAAAAGCTAATTAAATTTACCTATTTCTCTTCCGCCGAGTAGAACACAATGGCCAGACATGCTGATAACTGCTCTGGCCTCGATGGTGGAGAAGGAGAGAATGGAGGAGAGACAAAGAAGGGCAAACGTGGCCGAAAGAGAAAGATGCGGTCTAAGAAAGAAGATTCCTCTGACAGTGGTAAGAAACAGCTCGGGACGTTATGAGAATTCCAGGCCTGTGATTCACTGGGTGTGTCCGTTGTTAGTTTGCCCCCTTTCTGCAGGTTTGTCGTGATGCTTGAAGGCTTTTATCGAGTTGGCAAGCGAAAAAATGATAGTACGTGGCCATGTAGAGATGTGGCTCTGAGGGATGGGATGGATTTTCCTGTGCAGATCGGTCCTGACTGTTCTTCTGGGTGTGAAGGTCTCTGGTGATGTTTTCAGTGTCCCCAGAACTGTTTCTCTGGTGTGCTGTTATGAAATGGCACATGCTCCTACTTTACTGCCACCAGCTAGCACGTGGCACGTCCGTATAACCCCGACGCTCAATTAGTTTGGCTGCTTCTTGATTTGATCCTCTGATTTGATCTTCAGAGGTCCCTTCTGACCCTGTCATTTTGTGATTCGGTAGGAGAAGGCTGGCAGCATACAAGAGAACAGCGGAGAGAGTGCTAGCAATTTATGGACTCTTGTGAAAGGCCTCTTGAGCCTATTAAAGGGTGAAGGAGCGGGTGGTTACTGTCTGTGAGCTTCTCCAGAACAGGGAGATGACAAAAGCTGTTGCAGCAGATAGTGGTCACTGTCATCCCTGGGGGTATTTAAAAGCCGGGCAGGTGTGATGCTGAGGAACATGGGTTAGTGGTGGTTTTTGTCTGTGTTAGGTTGGTGGTTGGACTCAGATGATCTGAAAGGTCCCTTCCAACCAAAACGATTCTGTGATTCACTCTTACGTTACTTGTGAAGGAAAATCTCCGTCATAGTCCTCCATCCCGATGGAGGGAATACCCAATCTTATCTTCAGCGGGAAAATCCAAGTGGAGTCTCCAGACCAACCAGTTCAAAGATGATTCAGCAAAACCAATGTTGCTGATGAGTCTTTATCTGAGGTGCTTTATGTAATTAACCGAGGAGCGTAGGTTGGGAGAACAGGGATCTTTCTGCCTAGAGAATGTGTATCTGAAATTCTTAGATGGCAAATGGGTTTGATAGGAAACGAGACG
The DNA here is from genome assembly GCF_964106895.1 of Numenius arquata. NCBI lineage: Eukaryota > Metazoa > Chordata > Aves > Charadriiformes > Scolopacidae > Numenius > Numenius arquata. Next base: position 25,386,181 of record NC_133583.1, read on the forward strand.
AGTACAGTCAACTTGCTTGTGCAGACGTTGACTGCAAAAACTCCATAAAAATAAGTGCTGAAATTAGTGTTTGTATAGATATTTGCAGAAGTGTGTTAACAATCAGCATGTGTAACTAGTTGTTCATTTAAAACATGAAAAGATCTTGAAGGCAGAAAGTGAAATATAACTCCTTGATGGAAGGTAATTCAAGAATTGGGATTCTGTAGTATCTAATTTTTAACATCTGATTTGTAGGCTTCCAGTGAGTTTAGCCTATTGTAAAACCTTCATTTTATTTAGTTGGTATAGTCTGGGGTTTAAAACAGGTTTTGGAGAAGCTGGTTAAGAGTCATGTTTATTACGTGAACTGATGAGCGTTGGGTGATTGTGGCTCAGACTTCGTGACCGAGAGAATCCTGTTAGCTTCAGTCTGGGCTGAATCCCTCGGGAATCGGGTGATAGATGTGAAGAATTGGCTAATGTGAGCTGAGCAGCAGTAAGAAAGAGGTCCAAACCACGTGCTTGGAGAATTGTATTATTCGGTAGTGTTCTTATCTCTAGATCTGCAGTTTCATGATTTTCGGCATCTGCTAAACATCTAAAAATGGTGAGCAAAGCTTGATGAAACAGACCCGACTAGTGCTAATGGGGAAAATATGAGGATGGTTTTGTTTCCCATCTGGCCTGTCTGCCCTAATTTAGACAGACTTTGTTAATAGACATTGAGTTGAGGAGGGAAAATGTAAAGAAGCTCTAAAAAGGTGGGACCTGAGAAATCAAATAAATGAAAGAAATTTTGCTTGGGGAATATTCCTTGAGTGACTCTGTAGATACTGCAGCATTTTCATGCCTAGGGGTATGTATGGGACAGTTTGGGGGGTTTCCTCCTGCCCCTCCCCCGCTTTTAGTCAGATAAACAGAATTATGCCTTATGCAGTGGCCCTTTCGTTCATGAGTGAAACTTCTCTATGCACCCTTACAAGTTTAAGGGCAATCGCTTTGCTGTCCAAACGATATTATCCTATTCAAGATCTCTTACTGCTTTTTTTTGTCTATTTTAGTTTTGCCCGGGGCATTCTGAACATGTCAGTGGTGCCAACCTAGTTACTAAGGACTGTTCTGAAGAACAAAGTGTAGAGCAAGAAGTCCGATTAACAACAAAAAAAAGTTGCAAAACCCCCATAGCTTGCCATGAGGACTCCATTGAAATCAGCTCCAAATTGCAATGAGGTGCAAAGGGCTGGTGGGAATGGGAGGTGCCATCATAAACCACTTGAGAAGACAGGGCTTTGTAAAGTATACCCTATTAGACATGTCCTGCCTCTGAAGAGAGGTTGTGGGGAAGATCCTCTTGGTCACTGGTTGGTAAATTGTATGTTGTTGGCCCTGGAGAGCATGGTGAGTGGTCGGCAGGGCTGTGTTCACCCGTAACACCCAAGAACACCCCGGTTTTGTGTGGTTCTGCCACAGCCAATTTGAGATTTTGAGGTCTTGGATATAAGTCCCAGTGTCTGGGAGCTGCTGCCCTGGTTTCCTGTCAGAGAAAGACTGAAGTATGGCAGTGCCGTTTCTTGGGGGCAAGGAGACAGGCTCTTGGATCCCTCTTGAGCTCTAGTGTTTCATAGAGATACCGTAGTACTCCTGATGACTCACTGTGGTGGGTTTCATGCCTGGACACTGGGGTTGATGGTTCACTTGGGAGTCGCCCAGACAAGCTGGACAAGTCCTTGATTTGGGTTACCATCTTCCATTGTGCACCCCTGTGGGTTGTGCAGGTGGGACTTTGGCTGATACTCTTCTGATGGGCCTGGGAGTAGCCCAGCCTTGTGTTCTATGGTCCCCTTCCTCATTGTCTCTCTTGAGTTCCTTTGTGGATGCCTGGAAGAGTTTTTATTGCATCACCAAACATAATTGTTTCCTTTTGCTTTCCGAAGGACAACTTTCTCTAATGTCAGGGTAACAGACTGGCTGTTCTGTGCCACCAGCTTCTCCACAAAGGACTTGTTTGCCTTCTTTCTCATCAGAGTTGACTCCTTTTGAATGAGGATTTGATGGTGGTTCTCTGTAGGTGGAGAAGTTCCGATCTTCCTTAAACTGAAGACTTAATCGATATAACGTTTCTTACAGAGGAAAATGCCGAACCAGATTTGGACGATAATGAAGATGAGGAGGAGACAGCAGTAGAAATTGAGGCCGAGCCAGAAGTTGAACAAGAGGCTCCCGCGCCACCTCCCAGTAAGAAACGAAGAGGAAGACCACCAGGCAAAGCTGCCACCCAACCAAAACAATCCCAGCGTAAGTTCCTGTTTGAAGCTTATGTGACTCGGCTTGAGCAGCTTTTTCCTTGGATTTGGCAGTTCTTGTGGGAGAACTGCTCCCCTCGAGTGAGCTTATTGTAAAAGTAGATAACTCCACTGGTCTCTGCTTTGCTGAGAACTCACCTTTGCTGAGAACTCACCTTGTGCGCAAACTGTAGCTGCTCGCTTATTTTTGCAGCAATTGTGGTGTCTCTACTATAGTACAGTTCCTGGTAAAGCAGCTGTTGGCACCATCACCGTGGTGGTGTTCTTACATACGTAAAAGTTTGTAAGGATTGCAACAAACGAACATGCTTCAGGCCTGTAGTCCTGAGCGTAGCATCAATGGAGCTGTAGTTTCAATTCTACAGAGCGTTCTCTGTAAGAATAGACATCGATAACTGCACAAAGTCTGAAGTAAATCAATTCAGGAATGGCAAATTTGATCCTTCAGGGACTCATGGCTTCCCCAGTGCCTTCCCTGTCTGCTTGGTGCTACAAGTGTGGCCTGTGGCCTTCCTAGAGTTTCAGGCTGGGGAAACGTTTTATGCTGAATTTGTCACTAGCATCACTGGATTCCTCTGAAGTTGAAGCTGATACCCCTAAATTTGAAGCTCTGCCTTATGCCCATACACTGATACAGCCTTATTTGTTGATTACTCTACAGAATCCTTTGAGTCATGCCTTAATATCAAAAGGCATCCTGGAGCAGCTGTTGTGGTAACACATCTTCATACAGATGTGCTTCAGACATGTGTGTAAGGAAATAGATGCTTGATTCTTGGATGAATGAGGCAGGTTGAATGTGGGAATGTGAATTTTGGGCCCCACCTTCCCTTTCCATGGAAGTCTTTATCTACCAAAAAGTTACCTGGTGAGACGTGCGGGCCAGCTCTGGAACCAATAAAAATTGTGTCATTTCCCCTCTCTCCCTTTGTTTTCTTGCCCTTCCAGCTGCAGCAATCATTCAGGTTGAAGACCAGAACACTGGTGAAATTGAAAATATTATAGTTGAAGTAAAGAAAGAACCCGATGCGGAAACAGTAGAGGAAGAGGAGGAAGCTCAGCCTGCTGTAGTGGAAGCTCCCAACGGAGACCTCACTCCTGAGATGATTCTCAGCATGATGGACCGGTGATGGAGGAAGACCACGCTGGCTGACTGAACTGGCCTGGGCTGTGTTTAAGCGGCTCAAATCTATTTTTTCCTTTTACCTTTTTTTCTTGGCTTTGGGAAATGCATCATTTTAGACCATTTTACCAAACATACTGGGAAATAAAACTTCAAAATGATGTTAGAATGTGATTTAACTAGAACTTGCTGTTTTATGTTAGCATTACAGGATCATGGAACATTAGGAAATATTTTTGGAGTCCTTGAGGGTTTCCTGTGAGATGCTTTGATATGGATTTGCTCTGAACTGCATTGTAAAGCTGGTCCAAGGGCCGTGTTTACGTGCATTTTAATAGACAAAAGTGGAAGCCTTGACTCGAGTACGTGGTAAACCACTCCGGACTTTCCCTTCCAGATCCCAGAGTCCTCGAGCCTCCTTCTCTCAGTAGTGTTTTTAACTGTAAATGCAGACTTGGGAGGGTTCTAGACTTTTAAAATGTTTGGTTTTTTTTTTTTTTTTTCTCCCTGCTTTTCCCCCACTGACTAGCTCCGGTTCTCCAAGTCGGCTGCACACGGTAGTTTTGGCATGCTCCAACTGGTTTCTGTCCTTAATATGCTTTGCTTTTCTGCAAAGCATTTCTGTAATGGTCAAGCTTGTAAATAACTTTTTTTTTTTTTACATTTTAATCTTTTTCCATTAATTAAGAGGTATGCAAAAAATGCAGTTTAAATAAACCCCAGTATTTTAATTCCTTGCGAACTAAGTGACAAGAGAATTGGTAGAGTGTAAATGTTGGAAAAGCTGTCGATAACCGATCACGTAGAGGAAAGATGTACCCAGGCTATTGCTTGCAGAACAAGAGAAACCCACATGTGAAATCTGGTTTTGAAGCACACAAAACTGGCATTCGGAACATGGGTAATTAACCTTCCTTTTTTTTTTTTTTTTTGAGTTATAATTTCACGACTACATTTTCTTTGCTCTATCTTGTAGTTGTATTTTGTGTTGATGAATCCTATGTTAAGGCAGAGGTGGTGATTTATACGTGGGTCACTGCAGCCCTCAAAACCTGGGCCAGGAAATTTTCATAGGTCAGTAATTATACCATTTTTTTTGGATCTCTGATAAAGACAAAAAAAGGAATAATGTGAAATACAAACGATGCCTGTATATGAACTGTCACATGTTAAAATATGTAAGCTTTTTATAGAGCCTCAGTCTTGCTGATTTCAAACAAATTTTTCTTCTATGTATCGCTTTTAAGAGAGCTATCAGTTTAGCTATCAGACTCTAGGTTGATGCATTTTTGTACTTAGCTGTACTGTGTGATATTTTTCATTATTTTAGGAAGCCAACATGGGAAAAAAATAAAAATACTGTTATAAAATATGTAATGGGGTTTGAAAGCTGGGAAGGAGAATATACTGCTGTACAGCTAATAAATAATAATGGATTAACATGTGTGGTTGCTTTCTTTGTGTGTGGTAACGCTGTGACCTGGCAGGGGTCTTCATCCTCCTGGAAGGATGCTGCAGGCTTGGAAACGGGGACCAGCTCTTCTCTGGTGATGGGATTGCCCTCTGCCCTGTGATGAATGCCAGGTGTGACACTACATCATGGTTGGCTGCCCTGTGCTGGCTGCAGATGAGTGTGCTCATTAGCAAGGGTTGTTAATGTGGTGCAGGGTCCCCATTTCCATCCAGTAGCTCCTTTGTGTAGCGAGGTGGAAGCTCCTGGGGCTGTGAGGACGGACTGTGCACCACAGCATGGTGGGCCGGGCGCTGGTGAATGTCAGCCTTGATCTGGAAGTGATGGGAGAGCAGTGGCTGCTTTTGTTCCTTTTGGCTGTGAGTTGCGATGATCACAGCGGATGGTTTAGACAGCAGGAATATTCTGGGAAGTGGGACTGATATTTAGGTGGAGTTTCCATGGTGTGTCTTCTCCTTGCTACCTGTGGGAGCAGCTCGGAGAGTCAACTAGTAGTTGGCAGTCTGGTAGCTGTGTGCTGTGCAAGTTCAGGAGAACCTCTCCCACAGCTGACTTCAGAGCAGGAGTCATTGCAAATGGCACAATAAATAGTTAAAAGGAAATCTTGAAGAGCACGAGAGCTGCTAGGCTTGTGATTGTCACTAGATGTTTGGCAACCAGTTATCTCTGGTCCTGGGAGATGGTCCTTCGTAGACTTGCCAAGAGAAGCTGTCTGGAGGTGGGATGCCTGGAACCCTTGAGCAGGATGGAGGCGAGGGTGGCTTCTCTGAGGTCTGGCTGCAGAAGTGGATAAATCTTCAAGTGCTTTCTCAGTTGAAGGAGGAGCTTGTGTACTCAACAAGCCCAGAGATGCTCCAGACAGAGGTGGTGCTCTGAAGGAGACATGATTTTGGTTAAGCCTAGAGCTTGGGAGGCTTTGCGGTGACCTGACGGAGAACTTTGTGGAGAACTGATGGTGTCCTTGGGACCTGTAAAGAGTTACTACCATCATCTCTTAAACCCTCTGGCTCAACCCGCTGCTGACAAGTGGGGCATGAAAGGTCTGGAGTGGTTTTAACTGGTGACCTGTGGTGATGCCCCAATGGGGGCATCATGCATCCTCTAGCAGAGGCCTCCCTTGGTCTGCTGCAAAACCTCCATGTGCAGCTGCTGGTGTCCTTGTACCCAGGCTGGAGTGACCCCAAGGGATGTGTTAAATTCTCCTGCAGTTCATTGAGTTGGAGGAAAAGGCTGTGGCTGGGTAGCTTGATGATGAGCTGAAAGGGAGAGAGCCCCAGAGGTGTCTTTGGACAAAGGTATGGTCCCAAGTAGTCTTTGAGCTGCTGGTGGTGTGGTGTGTTCCTTGGCAGTTACAGCAGGCCTGGGGAGATGAGGCTGATCTCCAAGGGACCACTGGTGGCCTGTGTTGTGCTTATCTGAGGAAACCATTTCTAAGCAGCATCGTTTAGTTAATGTTACAGATCACGTGTGGTGTTCTTGGTGTGTAGAGTGGTCATTTCTCGTGGGCTGCTTCTTGATCTTCTTCCAGAGGAAGGTTTTAGTGTGGATGGGAGCAGTCACCTGGTGGCCATCCTCCTCTTTTCCTCAGCCCACCATCTGACTTTGTGGTCTGCTCAGTTGACCACAGTTTCTTCCTGCTTGCTCAGTCAATAGCCCTGTTACGCAGCTGGGTTTTCATTTGATCTGAGCTGGGGCAGGTGTCTCTGCTTCTCTGACTTCTCTTCGCAGGCTTTTGGTTTGCCCTTGATGGAGCCACCTGGGAGAGATGCAGAGCAATGTCCCAACCTGCTCCTGAGAGCGTGCATCCAGGGCAGCATCTCAAGCCTGAATGTGGACCAAACATCCCTGCTCAACCCCAGTGCTGGAGAAGCTCAGCCCCATGTCCTGGACCGGGGGTGAAAAGCCAAGGGTAGATCCAAGGAGCATCACCGCCTCGGCTGATTGCTTGGGCTACTGTCCTGAGGGCATGCTGGAGAATATCATCATGGATGGAGAGGGGCTGAGACCGGCTCTATGTGGCTGCTGCTTCTTTGGCTTCCAGAAGATGAGAGCTCCCCCAGGTTAGAGGGACTGAGAGAGTTGGGGGGTTTCAGCCTGGAGAAGAGAAGGCTCCGGGAAGACCTTAGAGCCCCTTCCAGTCCCTCAAGGGGCTCCAGGAAAGCTGGGGAGGGACTCTGGATCAGGGAGGGGAGCCACAGGATGAGGGGTAATGGCTTCAAGCTGAAAGAGAGGAGGTTGAGATGAGATGTGGGGAAGAAGTTCTTTGCTGTGAGGGTGGTGAGAGCCTGGCCCAGGTTGCCCAGAGAAGCTGTGGCTGCCCCATCCCTGGAGGGGTTCAAGGCCAGGTTGGAGGGGGCTTGGAGCAACGTGGTCTGGTGGGAGGTGTCCCTGCCCAGGGCTAGGGGGTGGCACTGGGTGGTCTTTAAGGTCCCTTCCAACCTAAACCATTCTGTGATTCTATGAGTACTCTTACATTATTAAGCGGGGGTCCAAGCCCACTTCTTCAGCCAAGGGTGTTGGACTGAAGTTTTGTAGGTGCAATTCATGGCGTCCTTTCTTCTGCCTTGCCTAATGATCTTTTCTACTCTTTTTTGTCTTCATATTGCTGTAGCAGATGATTCTCCAGGTGACAAGAGGGCAAGTGTAGATCAGAGACATCTCAGGGAGGCTGGTACAAGGAGGCAGCTGTTGGTAGACCCTCTAAGAGAAGGAGGAGGACACTTGCAGAGCCCTTATTGTTTCCCAAGCTGCCTCACTCCTGCAAGGTTCGAGGAAGGTGGGCAGAATCCAAACTGATGCTGACATGAACGGGCTTGTGGACTGAACTGTCCTACGCTGCCTTCAACTGGGCTGGTGGGAGCAGGGCAAGAGCTGTGGTGGAATTGCTGGTCTGAGCATGTTTTAAGAGCAGACTGAAACATGAGGCAGAGCCATGCAAAATCCAAGGAGGTCTTCAGCTTCAGCAGGAAGTCAGGCAGGTGGTGTAGGCAGCCAAGGTGGACAAGTAGGAAGGGGAAAAGGAAGCACAGAGGAAGTAGAACGGGGGGGACAGGCTGCCCAGGAGGAGCAGACATTGAGTGTGTAGGGATGGAGTTGGCAGAGCCAAAGCTCAGCTGCCGTTGGACTTGGAGAAGCATGTGAAGGACAAAAAGAACAACTTCTGTGTTAAGAATGGCTTCAGCGGCAGCAGGAGGCTTTGGAAAAACGCTCTTAATGGAGCAGAGGACTTAGTCGCAAAGGACATGGAGAAGATGAGGGTACTCAGTGCTGCTTTTGCCTGGATTTTGACTGGTGAGCTCTGTCTTCAGACATCCCAGGGCCCAAGCCTAATGGCAGAGTGAGGGAAACATCTGAAAGGGAAACCAGCCAATGTCATCACGCTCTCTCATCTTTGATCTGGGAAGGTTCCTGACGCCTGGAAAAAGGCAAATGTCCCACCCATCTTCAAGGGTGAGAAGGAAGATCTGGGGAACTACCCCATTGCATTCTCCAAGGAGGTGGCTGGCTGTGTGGACAAGGGGAGAGCAGTGGATGTTCATCCGGACTTTAGCAAGGCCTTCGACATGGCCTCCTGTAGCCCTCTTACAGCAGAATTGAAGACATGGAGTCTGGAGAAGAGGATTATTGCGTGGGCCACCATGTTCAGCATGGTCAGCAGTACAATGTCTAACTGATGCTGGTTGGTCATGTTCCTCAGGGATCCACTTGTAGGGCCAACTGGTCCCGTCGTGGCTCCCCAGTGCAAGGAACTAGTGAGAGGCTGGTATGAGCCTGGCAGAGGCCCCCAGGACAGTTCCCACTGCAGCACGAGAGCTGAGGAGAGGCCATGGGAGACTGGTGGGACCAGCCTGGAGGGGAGAAAGCGAGGGAAAACCTTACTGCTGTCTGCAAATAGCTGGTGGGAGACTGCGAAGATTAAGCCAAACCCTTTTAGGAGGTGTCACAGTGAGAGGGCAAGAGACGATGGAGGCAAACTGGAGCAGAGGACAACTCCAGCTCAAATTAAGGAAAACTTTTCTCACAGTAAGTGTGGACAAACATTGGAAAAGGTGCCCAGAGATGCTGTGGGGTCTCTGTCCTTGGAGATGTTCCAATCTCAGCTGGGCCTGAGCAGCCAAAGTGGCCCAGTCTAGAGCAGAGGGTTGGACCCAAAGGTGACCACCAACTCAAAGAGTCTGTAGTGGTCGAGACCCATGGAAGAAGTTGTCACTGTGAGGGCACCTGTGGCCATGTCAGCACAATGCTGGAGCATCTGGGCTAGGAGGGGGGCTGTGGGCAGAAGAAAGGATGAAGTGACGTTCTGCAACCAGGTGTGAAGGGCTCCTACTATTACCCCCAGAGCATGGGGAGTGCTTCGACTCCCCAGGGATGATCTAGGGATGGAGAGGAGCACCAGGATCTCTTTCTGGGAAGGTCTTGGCGCTCTAGGATAGAGCTGAAAATGCCTAGCCCATGTCCTCTACAGAGAAGGTGGGTTGCTCTGGAGATACTGACATGCCTGGGTTTGCACAGTAATCGGGACATTTGTGCTCATGGACGTCTTCCTCTGCCCCACTACTGGGGTAGATGTTCTGCTGCACTGATGTGCAGTGTGTTCCAACATGTGGAACCCAGTGTTTTGGGGAACAAGCTTGGGATGTGGCTCACCTGGAGCTCCTTTGTGCTTCTAAGCCTCAATAGCAGCCATCTTCTGATGGTGCAATGGGGCAGCTGCTCTCTTCGTGTCCTGAATATCCTTGCATGGCAAAGCTGGCACCTGGTGCCCTTTCTGAGAAGTTCAGATAGCAGTAGCCTGGTCTCCTGTCATCCTGGAAAAGCCAGAGATCCAGCCAGGACTGTCACTGGTGGATGCTGTCTTTGTTGGGTGGTGAACACCCTGTGGTCCTTCCTCTTCCTGGTGTTCATCTGCCCACTGACGTAGCTCAGGAGGTGCCTCAGCAGAGGTTGGTCCTTGCTGTGAGCCACATTCTCCCCAGCTGCCACCTCCTTGAGAAGAGCTGCTGAGTGTTGTGGTTGGGCTCTATGGAGACACTGTTCCTGCAGGGACACGGCTTCCTGCCTCTGCTTTCACACTGAAGGTGGCTTCAGAAGTGCTGCAGCCCCAGATTCATGTAGCAGGAGAACAACATCACCCAGCCCTTCCAGGGATCAGCTTCCCCTGAGTTACTCCATCTTTGGCAAAACTCCTCTGGGAGCCTTTGGTTGGCAGATTGCAGCTCAGGCAGCCTGGAACTTGGTGATCGGTCAGAAAGAGCAATTTAGGGGGAAAAGGCTGGCAGCTGGCACCCTCCATCCCAACTGATGCTGGTCATGGGAACCCAGGCTGGTGCCTGAGACCAGCTCTGCTGGCTCCCTCAGCACCTTCTCCTGAGTCTCCAGTAGGGTCAGCTGAGCCAATGCTGAGAAATGTTGGGTCCAGTGAAGTCCTGCAGCACTGCATGAGGCACAGGACAGCTTTCTGCTCCATCCTGGAGCACTTCTGGCTTTTTGGCTGGTCCAGAGCCTTCCCTGGGGAGCAGAGTTGTTGGTATGCTCCCTCCTGTTGCTCCAAGAAGGCCACCTAACCTCTGCCTCTCGTCCTTGCTTTGGGGCAGCGTTTTTGTCATTTTGGCATGACACCTGGGGCATTTCTGCTCTGGAGAGGCCCTGCCTGCGGCACCCTGCAGTGGCACTGGGTGCCCATCCTCTGGAGAAGCCCCCACCCTCTGGAGAAGGACCTTGAGGTGAGCACCAGGTGCCCATCCCCATTAACTCCCCTTGCAGATGCGCGCTGCGGGGTGATGGGTTCTGGGCTGACCTCCCTGTGCCAGGAAGGGTGGAGCTGCTCTTTTCACGCTCACCGGCCATCTTCAGGCAGAAATATGTCCCCACGAACCACCTCGGGGGGGCTGCAGGGCAGGAAGGAGGTCATGCACCCTCAACTCCTGAAGGTTGGAGCCATGGGGAGATGCTGCTGCTGCTCCTGGCTGGGAGGCACCGCTGGGGTGTCCTGCTCGCCCAGGTGAAGCCATGCGGGAGGAGAAGAGCTGGGCAGGGGATGTTCTGTCCTCCCGACGGGGGGCCGGTGGGCCGCAGGCACCGTCGCTTTCATTTCTCTTCTCTTGCTCAGGCGGTAAATCGGGCCTGACGGGGCAGGAAGAGGCACCGAGCGCCAGGGAGGGGGAGGAGGCGCCGGCGCTGCCGGTTGGTAACCTCAGCGCTTCCTCTCAGCAGGGTGCCTTTCCCGCGGCGCCCGGAGATGCTGCCCTGACACCCGCATCCCCCCCAGAAGGTAACCCCCCAACCCTGGTCCCAACCATGGCTGCGTCCCCCACAGGGATCCCCGCTGAGCTCCAAGGTAAGCATCGCCCGCTGCCGGGGCACCGATGCCACATGGAAAGCGCCGGTGTGGGGCCTGCTCGGCCCCGCTTTGCCATCCCGGAGTTGGCAGAGCTGCTTTCAGCTTCATCATCATCATCAGCTGTGGGTCAGGGGGGCCTGAGCAGGGGCTGGGGCGCGAGGGTTGCTCTTGCCCCCAAAACTCGTGTGCCTGAGGATGCTGCTCGGACCAAAAGTATCCCCAGACAACAGGCTGCATCCTCAAGGATGCGTTTCTCCGTGGCTTCTGCTGCCCGGTTTGTGGGTGCAACCTGGTGCTGCTCACTCCTGTGGGCTTGGGGTCCCCTGGCCAGCTGGGTGTCCCCAGGGAGTCACGGCCCGCAGCCCTGCCCCGGCTCCCCACCGGTGTGGAGTACCGCAGCCTTCCCTCATTTAACTGAAGAAGCAAAAGACCCCAGAGGTCTCAGGGTCCCGCAGCCTCCCCAGCCCCACCGAGGCTTGCAGCGGGGTGGGAAGGAGATGGGTCACCTCATCCCAGGATGGGTTTCTGGGAACGTGTGGCTGAAGTCACCGGACCTGGGGGGCTTCTCGACGGCCTCAGCAAGGGCCGGGGCAAGCGGTGTCGTGGCAAAAGCTTGGTTTGCTTCGCCGGACGATGGGCGGTTGTGGTTCTCCTCCTGTTCCTCCAGGCGGGAAGGTGATGCTCAAGGCAGGAGTGATGCTCAGCCCCGGTCCGTGGTGACTGTGGGAGTGACTGGTTTGCAAAGGCGGGGAGGTGGGTGTGCTTGTACAACCACCGGTGCACGTCACGGCCGAGAGAACCGCTGAAAAATTGCGAAAGCAGAATGCACCCCTGGCTGCAGCGTAGGGAGATGAGGCTTGGGTGCCCAGTTGCTCTCCAGTGGAAAATCTGGGAAGGAAGGAAGAGAAACTGGGGTTGGGTGGTTGCTCAACCCAGGGTCCCAGGGAGCAAGGCTGGGCTGAAGCTCGTGCAGTATAAATTGGCCACCTCGAAGCCCTGTGCTTGATGGGGGCTGCAGAAGCCGATGAGGAGATGGATTTATCACCTAAGCAGCAAACAAGTCCCAAAGCTGGTGAAGAAGCGCGTGGCTTGGCTGAGAGAGCAACCAGGGTCTGACCATTGGGTGTGGATGGTTGATTCAGGCAGGGACATAGGGGACACTGTCCCCAAGGGCAGCAGGGCATGTGGGAGAGGACCAGGGGTGGCTTCAGCTGCATCACTTCATGGGGACATTGGTCTTTTCAGAGGGCATCACTGCCTTCCTGGGGACGAAGAAGATCCTCCTGGTGATGAGCATCCAGCTGCAGGTGAAATCCAAGTACGATGACTATATCCTGGTATGTGCAGGGTCCAGCCCAGGTCATGCTTTCCTGGGTTCCCCAAGTGGCCGTTTCGTGGCCACAGTGAGGGACAGGGGTGGTTCCTGTGTCACCCCAGTCCCCTGTCACACCAGTGTCCCCCTGCTTAGGTGCTGACACCCTGGCGAGCCTACGTGCTGCCGGTGATGCTGCCGGTGAGGGTAAGTGCCAGGGACCCTGAGCCGTGGCAGAGCCCTGTGGCTGCTGGGAGGGTGCCGCTCAGCTGCTTGGGCCACCAGGGTGGGTGTCCGTCCCATGGGTCGCTTGGCCACCGGGGTGGGTGTCCCGTGGGTCGCTTGGGGCCACCAGGATGATGAGGATGGGGTGAAGGGGGAGGGGGTTTGGAATCAGGAAGCTTGGAGGGTGGTTGGGACTTGGGGGCACCCCTGGGTCCCCCTTCTCCATCAACGCTGGGGGCTGACCCTGCTCCTCTCACCCCCAGGTTCACAGCAGCTTCAGCTTCCTGGAGGTGAGGGAGATGACAGTGCGAGAGCCCAGCTTGGTGAGTGGCACCACCGCCCAGGGCAAACCCAGCCCAGGCACCCACCCCACCTTGTGCCCACCTCCCCCCATGGCAAGCTCAGAGCCCACCACAGGGTCTGGGGGTGTCCTGTCCCCTCCGTTGCATATTGAAGGTCACTGCTGATGACCTGTGAGAGCTCTACGAGGTATTTGTACCTTTGTCACCTCTAAAGAAATCCTCTCGTGTCCTCTCCCGGGGGGTATCCCCCTCAGGGCTGGGGGAGCTGGGGAGGTGCCTGGGTGGCAGCACCTGGCTGTGGCACCTCCCGCTCGGCGGGGACAAGGTGACAAACGGCTGCTGGCTTACCCAGGAGAAGCCAAATTTAGCAGGAGGGTGTTTTAAACCCTGTTAATCCTCTTAGCGAGAGGCGGGCTCGCAGGGCAGACACAGCCAGCGGGAGCCCAAGAGGAGAGGAACGGGGTGCCCTGGCTCGGATGCATCAGCACAACCAGGGCTGCGGTCCTCATTAACCTCTTCTGCTCATTAAAACATCATCAGCGAAGGCAGCCCCAGCCTCTAAACAGGGTTCCTGCTGCTCGGGCAGAGCTCCAGGAGAGAAATAAAGAGGAGCAGAGCAGAAAGCAAGGGGCACTGGGGGCTGGAACCCCAGGGTGGAGAGTGGGCGAGAGGTCTGGTTGGGATCCGGGAAGCCCGGGGGGCTATGGATGGATCAGGCAGGGTCTAGGCAGGACCGAGCCCCGGCCGCTGGCAGAAGCACCGTCCTCGCGCGCGCTGCCAGCAGATAATTGTCATCTCGCTCCCACGCCTCAATCAGCCTGTAATTAAATCAGGGAGCGTGTTGCCATGGGATTTTTCTTTTTTTTTTTTTTTTTTTTTTCCCTCTGGTAGGAACCGAAAGCTAAAAAAGCCTCAAAACCCGATTAGATAAATTCAGGGAGGGAAAACTCCATCCTCCAGCTGCGGCTGCTGCAGGCAGAGTCAAGGCTGCTCTCACCCCCACCGCTTTGGGCTGCCTCTGCATTAGCTTTGCTTGAATTTTGGGGAGGTTTATGCTTTATTCTGGCCCATCGCGATCTCCTTAATGTGTTTTTTTCTTAAATTCCTGCTGCTTGCAGCCTTCCCTGGTGCTCCCAGCGCTCTGGCTGGGTTTATGAGCAGCGGCTGGGTGCTTGCAGCGAGGAGCTGACGGCTGTCACCCTCGTGTCTGGGGGCTTGAGGACGCTGCGTGCTGCCAGCTCACTCAGGCATCTCCCATCCTTTGGACCCCGCAGGTTGTCATAGAAACGGATGCAGCATCTTATGCCTTCCGGTTCATGTGCTTTGATGATTTGGAGCAAGTTGTCATCCATGTCACCATGTCACTTAAGAAGGTCTTTCCAGACTCATCCCCTGGGTAAGGGTCTTCTGCTCCTCAGGGGTAGTTGTGTAGGTACCAGAGCAAACTCTTGGCTCACGAAAGCCCCAAATACGGGGTGTGTTCACAATTAGTGCCTTCTAACAGGAGAAAACCACACTGATGGAGGCCAGACCCTGCTCCCCAATTGCGTTGGGAAGGATATTTTTGGCCACTCTCCCACACAGGGGCTGTAGTTAAGCATAAAGTGGTGGGGATGCTCTTCTCCCGGCCCACCATGCACCCCTCTGGTCCTTCCCCAGGACACTGCTCAAGAACTCCCCCCCCAACCTGTACGAGAGGATCCGGCAGGTCACAGACTCGCTGGAGGAAATGCTGCAGAGCAGCCCTGGGCCCTGTGGTAAGCCCTTTCCCTCTCCCCCCCCGCCACAACATCTCCCCCAGGATGGGCCAGGAGGGTTGGAGCACCCTGGGGACCATCACAGCCTCAACACCAGCTCTGCTGGCTGGGCACCCATGGTGGCTTAGATCAGAAGGAGCCCTGCTGGTGGGGTCTGCTCTCCACCAGCCCACCCCATCCCATGGGGCAGGAGCAGGTTTGAGGGGACGCAGCTCCACAGAAAGGAGCAGGACACTTAGTGTCCACCTGTGAGAATGTGCAGCCATGGACGCTTCCACGGATGCTTCCATTCACCTCATCCATCATCGCCACAGAGCCAGGGGCTTTTCCTGTAGCCTGGGTTGGAGTAAGATACCTCCATTCTCATCACCCAATGCACCTTGCCTGGTATCTATAGGGATCAAGCAAAGCCAGCTGCAGCCCCTGGAGTTGCGTGATCATCTTTGGGCTGGCAGTAGACCAAGCAGAACACTCTGGCCCCTTTGAGGAGAGAAGGGAGAGCCCCCATCACCCTTCTCCTGCTTTTTGCCCTCCCCAAAGGTCTTCGCCATGTTCCTGTGGGAAGGTCTGCCACCAAGATTGCCTTCTCTTTGCAGGGGGCTTTTCGGAGACCTACGCTGCTTTATGTGATTACAATGGCTTTGCCTTTCGTGAGGAGATCCAGTGGGTAAGCTGGTCTGTCCAATGGAGAAGCGACAATGGCAGTGTACTGCCATCAGGATGCTCACAGGGCTGCTGGGGCTGGGAACATCCCAGGGACATCTTGGGAACCAGTGATATCCCAGAGCAGGGAACTGCAGTTTTGCCTGGCTTGAGTGACCCTTGCTCCTTGGGATGAGATGCCTTGGACCAGGTGGTTTCCCATACTGGAAATCTGTGACCTTACCGGGTGGCCCTAGAGGAGGAGAACCCCACTGGGACCCAGCCACAGCAGGACCAACTCTCCCCCTCTTCCTCAGGGACACCGGCTCCAGTCCACCTCTCCCAACACCCTCGTTCCCACCAGCCTGGGGGTGTGTTGCCGCCTTCTGGTCCCTGTAGAAGGGGACCAAGATCCACCAAGCTGTCCCACCAGTTTGGGGCGTGTGCCCTGTCAGCCGCAGTGCTGGGGAGGTTTTAGGCTCAGGGTTTAGACAAGGAACTCCCCAGGGGAGGGTCCCTGAGGGCTCAGCTCCGTCCAGCAGCACCGGGTTGCCTGAGTCCTCCCCAGGACCAGGTGCTGAGCCTGACCCGTGTGTCCATCCATTTGGACAGGACGTGGACAACATCTACCACAGCCAGGACTGCCGGGAGTTCAACCTGCTGGACTTCAGCCACCTGGAGAGCCGGTGAGTCCCCCGGCCGTGCCACCTGTGGTGCCTCATGCCATGCACTAGTCCCCATCCTCCCTGTCCATGGCAGATGTGGCCCAACACACTCCTCTGGTCATGTTAGAAGCTTTTATCGCTTTACACGCTCCAAGGACGCCACATCTGCTGGTGGACGCTCCCCTGCACTCAACACAACGAGCTCTGTCCCATGGGGTGACAGCCCCAGCGGCCAGGCAGCCCCCCTCGTGCATTTTTAACACTTTAAATAAGCCTGAGAGCTGCTCATGGAGGTGAAACGTGAACATCACGGCGGCTTCTGGCAGCTCGTGGCTGTCAGGTGTTTCCCTATGCAAAGCAGCCGCTGCTGCTCCCCCTCACACGTACAGAAATAGCTGTTACGGGGTTATAACCTCACAGCAGGGCCGTGAGCTCTGGCTGTGCCTGGGTTCATCCCCGTGGGGCTCAGTCACATCTTCATCCCGAGAGAGATGGAGCAAGGGTTCAGCTGAAACTTGTTCCCAGTTGAGAAAAACCTGCGTTGTTCTTTGCACGAGAGCTCCGAATTAAAAAGGAACATCCCCCCCCGCCAAGGTTTTGACAGAAACATGGAAATATTTTGATTAATTTTATTTTTCCCTGAGGGAATAATCTGGGGAAGCTGAGCTGTGTTTGTGGGATGCTTTGAACTCAGGGATCCCATGTTGAACACGATGTTGGGTTACCCTGGGGTTGGGTGTCTTGGGGCACCCATTTGGGACCAGGCTTGGCTCAGCCTGACTCCCTCCTCCTTGTCACCTTGCAGAGACGTGGCCCTGAGCGTCGCCGCCTTGTCCTTCAACCTGTGGTTCACCAAGCTCTCCTGCAAGGACTTCAGGCTGGTGAGTGCCGGTGCCACGGCGTGAGGTATACTGGAGATAATGGTTGGGTTTCCAAAAAGGCTTTCTTCTTCCCTGCCAGAACCAGGAGATTTCGGAGCAGCTGCTCTACATGCTCAGCAAATCGGTGACGCTGGAGGAGCTGGTGCTGGAAAACAGCGGGTTGAAAGCGTAAGCAATGGCGTTGCAGGGCCCTGGCATGGTGATGAGCAGGGTTTGGCAGCCTGATTCTCATCCCTTCATGTGGATGGAGCTGGGTCATCCATGGACCTGTGAGCCAGGGGGTTGTTGGTGCCCCATCCCCTCCACAGCATGAAGCTCACCGGGAGCAGAGACACCATCCCCCATAGCCTGGAGGCCAACAAGCATCACCTACCCTTGGAGATGTTCTGCTTTCTCCTGTTGGCTCCTCAGATGGAGCTCTGCCATGCAGGCAGGAGCTGGTGGCACTTCCCTGTAAGGCTATGGGGTTGGTGGCCATGTCTCCTGGAGGTGGCCATAACTTGCTCAGATGGGTGGCCCTTCTCCCTGCAGTGACTTTGCGCAGAGGATGGCTCAGGCACTCAGCAACCACCCTGACTCTGTCCTGCACACCATCAACCTTGCTGGCAACCAGCTGGAAGACAGAGGTACCCAACTTCTGGGCCGGGATGAGTTTCCACCCATGAAAACTGATGTTCAGCTCTGGATCCCACCGGCAGCTGCCCCCTGGCTGTAGCTTGGGGTGGGATGGACACCCGCCTGCACTGGCATGACCACTCAGGGCTCTCCGCTCTTTTATCAGGGATCATTGCCTTCAGCCGGCATGTGGAGAAGAATCCCAAGGGCCTGCAGAGCCTCAGCTTGGCCAGGACGATGCTCGGTGCCAAAGGTACAGCCTGGCGTCCCACTCCCTGCCCAGAAACCAGTGGGAGGCTGGGCACGATGGTGCTTGGGGACAAGCTGGCACCAAAGGGCTGGCTGGAGGGGCTTCATCTTCAAGGATGTGATGTCCTGCTGCCCCAGCTGTAGGAAAATGTCCCTTCCTCTGCTCTGTGGCTCTCCCTGGTGCAGGGGACCCATGGGCATCCATCTCTCCCCATCTCCCCGAGCAGGGATGAGCACGTTATGCAAAGCCCTCGCAGATAACAAAGCCATCGGATCCTCACTCCGGAACTTGGACCTCTCTGGAAACCCCGGCACCCTGGCTGGGGACGACATCAGCGTGAGTGCCTGGGATGCCATGGAGTGTCCCCTGCAAGGGCTTTGGTCCCCTGGCATCCCCACCCTGCCTTGCAGCACCCCAGGGACAGGGAAGTCACAGTTGAGACACCTCCCTGCCTACCCAGGGGCAGTTGGGGGATGCAATGGGGACATCCCCCTGCATCTCCTCCTTAGGAGGGTGGGAGATGCCACCTGAGGCAAGGAGGCAATCCCAGGAGTGACCAGCATGGAGCTGGGTCCCTCTGTGTGGGATTTATCTGTGCTCAGCAGGAGGGAGGAGACAGGCTGAAGCTGGGATTCCCAGGCTGCAGGGTGGTCGGTGGTGGGGGGAGGGTGTCAGGGTCCTGAGCAAAGCTGCTGAGCTCCCTCCACCCACAGAACCTGCAGAACCTCCTCCGACAGTGCCACTCGCTGTCCCACCTCAGCCTGGCCGGCACCGACTGCCCCTTGGATGCTGTAAGTACCCAGGGGGTCCTGGCAGCAAGCCCCGCCCCCCCCCCCCCCCCCCCCCGCCAAACTCTGCCACCCCATCCCAACTGGCATGGGGCTGTGGAGAACAGGGCATATGTGGTGTGGTGGGCAGCCAGCCCAGCAATGCCCTGCTCTGTGCACCCTCCCGTGGGTGGGCTGGGGTTTAGCAGAAGGAATTAAGGACCCCCAGCACAGGGCAGACCCCCTCAGCACCTCCCACAGCTCATCCATCCCGTCACCCATCCCTCCCTGGGCTGGGCGAGGGGCCTCGGGACCAGCTGGGTCCTCTTCGACATGGCTCACATCCACCATGCAGCTCTTCGGAGCCCTGGTCCACGGATGCCACACCAGCCTTGTCCATCTGGATCTCTCCAAAAACGTGTACTCCAACAAGTAAGCCCGCCTGGGGTGGGGTGGGGGGGTGGGCAGGGGATCGTGGTACCCAGACAGGCGGCTGACGGTGGGCAGTAGGTGATGCCACATTGTTCCCATCCTTTTCAGGAGAGTGAAAAACATCTCCCCTGACATCAAGGCGTTTTTCAGCCAGGCCTGTGCCCTCAGGCACGTCTCCCTGGCGGGTACCAAGCTGCCAGCAGATGCTGTAAGGTGAGGTGGGACTGTGAGTCCATGGAGTTGGGGTGAGCATGGTCCGGGGAGCGGACCTCGCCCAGGCTTCTGCACGTTGAGAGGGCTGGTGGGGAGGATGGATGGGGCTGTGAGAGGCAGAGCTCTGGGAAGGATGTCTTCTCCAGCACCCCACTCCCACTGCCCAGACCGTTGGGGGTGCCCCACGTTATGTGCTGGTTGCTCACACCAAGGGGTGGCTTTGATGACTTTTCCAGGGCGCTGCTGCAAGGGCTGGCAGACAACAGTCACATCAGTGACCTGCGCCTGGATCTTAGCAACTGTGAGGTGAGGGGCCAGCACCCAAGGGTGCCAGCCAGGGGGTCTCATTGTGGCAGTCGAGGTGCAATGGGGGGCTCAATCCCTGTGTGGCAAGGTCCATGCCCTGTCCGCTGTGGGGCGGGGGTGACCTTCCCGATGGCAGGATCTCGGTTGCAGGGCTTGGTGCCTCCCCTTGTACTGATGTCTTGCTGTTTCTTCCAAGCTGAGATCAATGGGGGCTCAAGTCATCCAGGATCTCATCCCCGATGCCAGCTCCATCAGCCACCTGGACTTGTCTGACAATGGTAGGTTGCTTTTTTCCCCACGTAGGCGAGCGTCTCCTCCATCTGCAGGTCCAGCCACCACAGGCTGCTTGGCAGAGGCCACCTCAGCCCCAGCATCTTGTGAGCTTGTAGGAGTCCCCAGGGAGATGGGTCAGGTCTGCTGCGCTTGCCTGCCTCTCGATAACGCAATGTTAAGCTGCACTTGTCACCTGTAAATGTCCTTCAGCAGCAGCAGCAGCTGCAGCCTCCTGGGCTGTGTCTCATGGGGGTGAAGGCACCCAACGGCCAGCAGTGGATTCCTGCCTGAGAAATTACCACCTTGGCATGCTTTATGGATTTTTACACCCAAAACCAACCACCTCTCCATCTTCCCCAAGGCGGGCAGTCCTTAAAAGTGCTCCTCTCCCTCTGCTGATGTCCTTTCCAACCTCTCCAGGACTCTTCCATCACCTTCCAGTGCTGCAATCTGTGGTGGACAGTGGTGGTGGCCCTTGCCTCTCCCCTCATTCAGAGAGAGAATTCAGCAAGGAGCATGGGGCAATTCCTTCATCCCCTCCTGCCATAAATTCTCATTTCACATCTTTCTTGGTACCAGCTTCTTCACCCCACTGAATCCAAGGTGGTCTCATGTTCTGAACTCGGGGTTTGAAGCATTGAAAAGGTCTCCCTGGGCTGAAACTCTTCACACCTCTCTGCAGAAGTTCACAGTCCTGCTGTGGCCCCCGCAGCCATGGGTGGGCAGCCCTAATTATCACAAACGTCACCTTTGCCAGCTCTTAATGTCACCTAAAAGGCCCCAAACCTTAAAGGAGCCTTGCTAAGCTCTCACAGCAGACCACGCAGCGCCTCAACAGCCAGATGGCTCTGGGAAACCTGACATGGTTTGAAATCATTCAAAAACCTGTTTGGGCCACCAGTGCTCCAAGAGCTCACTCTCTTACTCAAAATCTATGGCCAAACTTTGTCAAAATGCACTTCTATTTTTGGTTTTCTCAGTAGAGCAGCTCTGTGCAGGAGGGACAGTCCCGCAGGTGGGTCTTGGTGTCTTTTGCCTTTGGCTGGCAGAGCAGCTGGGCGAGCAGGTCCCTGCCCGTGTCTCTGCCCAGGGGGAAGGATGTCACCTTGCTGGGTTACCCTGGGGATGTGAGGATGGGAGGGCAGGCAGCTGCCTGCAAGCTGGGAGAACCCCTCCTGTGTTGTCCAGGGTGATGGAGGGGACATCCCTGGGGGATGGCAGAAAGAAAGCTCCATAAGGGCTCCCTGTGGCTCAGCACAGCCTTGGCACCCCCCAAATAGCAGGGGTCCCTAGAGTGAGTGCTTCTTCCCTGGGGTCATTCCAGGGACCCTGGCTCTGCACAGCTCTTCAGTCTCCTTGGGGGAGCCATGAAAAGGAGGAAGATGTTCAGGAGTTGCCCTGGTCATCTCTACACCGTCCCACAGTGGCAGTTTGGTGGCTCTGCAGGCCACCCTTGAGGGACCACCCTGCCACCTTGATGCCGTGCTCCGGACTGCTTGGAGCAATCCGGTGGGTGTCTTCTGTCTCTTTCAGGCTTCGACCCTGACATGGTGACACTGGTGCTCTCCATTGGCAGAAGCAAGTCCATCAGACATGTCTCTCTGGGGAAAAACTTCAACATCAAATCCAAGTACGTGCAAAGTCACAGGGTCTGGGCCAGGAGCCGTCCCGGCACCGTGTACCCACCTCGCCTCTCTTGTCCCATCTGAGCCCATGGGCTGGTCGGGAATGCCAAGAAGGGAAAGTCAAGAAGGACAGAAAACTGCTGGATAGAGTCCAGCGGAGGCTATGAGGATGTTCAGGGACTGGAGCAGCTCTCTGCTGGGGAAAGGCTGAGAGACTGAGGCTGTTCAGCTGGAGAAGAGCAGACCGAGAGGGGATCTCATTGATGCTGAGCAATAGCTAAAGGGCGGGTGTCCAGAGGATGGGGCCAAACTCTTTTCTGTGCCCAGTGACAGGACAAGGGGCAACGGGCACAAACTGGAACATGGGAAATTCCATCTGAACATGAGGGAAAATCTTCTTTCCTGTGAGGGTGCCAGAGCCCTGGAACAGGCTGCCCAGAGAGGGTGTGGAGTCTCCTCTGGAGATATTCCAGCCCTGCCTGGATGCATTCCTATCAGACCTGCTCTGGGTGACCCTGCTCTGGTAGGGGGTTGGACCAGATGATCTCCAGAGGTCCCTTCCAACCCCTACAATTCTGTGATTGTGTGGGGACCCATGGGGGGACCATCCTGGCACAGTTTCTATGGGACCACAGGGGCTGCAGGGAGAGGGCACAGCTTCGGGCAAGAGCAGGAAGGGAGGATGGGGCTCTCAGGGCATGCGTGGAGGATGATCGTGTGACCCTCCTCACCTCTCCTGCAGGGAAGGGCTGTTGGACGTCCTGCATCGCATCGTCCAGCTCATCCAGGAGGACGACTGCGTAAGTCCAACTTGTCCTCAACCATCCCACCCATGCCCTTGGTCGCCCTCCGCCACCACCCTGCCGGGGTGCCATCCAAATCCCTCGCAGCACAGTCTGGGAACAAATCTCCCTCCCTCCCTCCCTCCTCCTGCCATTCAAATCCTTCTGCTCTTATTTTCCCTGGTCTGAAGCAGCTGCTCAGACAGAGAAGCGGGAGCTGTTCCCGTTCATCTGGGAAAAGCGGGAGCCTGTGTCTGGCTACAGGCACAGAGGAGATGCCTGGTGTAACCTGGCTGCAGCCCAGCTTCCCAAAAAAACCCTCTTTCCTCCTCATTGCCTGCCAGGCTCCGGAGCTAAATCCAGGGTGCCGCCTAAGCACCCGTTGCCCTCCTCTTTCTGGGGTTCAGCATGACTTGGGCTCCCTGAAGTCACTCCACCAGCCCAGCGTCTGCCAACCAGGGATGGAGGCTGTGTCTGCAGTGGTGACACGCATCCTGATATGTGTCCCGGCCACCTCTCCCCATCCTTATCCCCTTTCCAGCCTCTCCAGTCCCTGTCTGTGGCCGAATCGCGCCTCAAGCTGGGAACCAACGTCCTGCTGAGCGCACTGGGCAGTAACACCAGCCTCGTCACTCTGGACATCAGCGGCAACGCCATGGGGGATACAGGGGCCAAGATGCTAGCCAAGGCCCTGCAGATCAACACGAAGCTCAGGTAGCAGCAGCCCATGTCACCCTGTGGGTGCCCTTCCCACCTCGTGTCGGGTACCCCCGATACGGTGGTCCTGGTTGTGATGCTGTGAGGCCATCAGAGGAGGCTTATCATGGCTCCTGGTGGCCACGGATGCAGCCATGAACTGTTCCTGGTGCGTGGTCGGATGCTGTGACTGTATCGTGAAGGGCAGGAGAGCAGCTCAGTCCCTGCCCTGGCACTTGACAGCTCTTTGCCGGGCTCCTGCACAGCCTGGGATGCTGCAGCCGGACCTTTGTGGTCACTGCCCTCACCCCGTGCTCTGCCATCAGTTCCTAAAATGCCATTTTTTTGACCCCATTGTGCCCACAAAGGCAAGGTAGGGATGGCCACAGGGAATGGGGAAGGGTCTCCCAGCCAGGGCTGTTGCTTTGGGGGATGTCACCCACTGCCAGCAGGATCGTGTCTGCCTGGCCGTGTCCCCCCTGCCCTTTCCTTCCCTCCCTCCAGGCAGCCACCTGCTTTACAGCTCCTAGCAAAGCCCAAGTTTAGGATTTTGAATATTGAGATTCAGATTTTTAACCCTTTAAAAAGTATTTTTTAATACTTTCTGGTGCCTGGGGGTTCAGCTTTGGGCTCACTCTTCCTGGCCTGGGGGGTCGGCACCCACCTGGGGGCTGCGTGGGTGGGCTCACTCGTGTCCTTCTGTTTGCAGGACCGTGGTTTGGGACAGGAACAACACAACCGCCCATGGGCTCCTGGAGGTGGCTCAAGCTTTGGAGAGGTGAGGAGGGAGCAGCTTGGTCCTCCTGGCTTGCTACCGCCATGCAAAAGAGCCTCTAGCATCAGGATGTCACTGTCCCCGGGGCCTCTTGTCCCCTTGAAGCAGCAAGTGCATCACACAGTTGTGTACAGGTCCCAAGGGAGTTGGTCTGTGGCTTGGGTCTTGCAGCCAACAAAGGAACCTGCCACCCGTTTGGTGATGGCACCTTATTGACGACCTCAGGGTGTCCCCTGAGCTCTTCCTCCCAACTCAGCATAGCCCCACATCACCCACAGCATCTCCAGCAAGCCCAGGAGAGGGATCTGCTGTTGATGGAGATGCAATGCTCTTCTTTCTCCACATGAAAGATGGGTAGAAGTTGTCCACATGCCCATTAGGTCTGGTGTTTGGCCATGCAGGTTCTACAGAGGTGTGAAGAAAGAGGGGTGGATGGTGAGCCTGGGCGAGTGGTTGCTGCTGCCCCATTGGGGTTTGGTGCTGGCTGGAGTTTGTCCATCCCAATCTCCAAGGCTGGACCTTGGGGCAGCATCCAGGCTGATGTTGGGTGGCCTCTGGGCCAATGCTATGCCCGTGTGGAACTGCTGGGTGGGGTGAGCCCTGGGGAGGCAGCATCTTCAGCTGTCCACCAGCATCCTCACCCCCACGTTGCCTCGCAGGAATTACACCCTCAAGTCGATGCCCTTGCCGATGAGCGACGTGGCACAGGCGTACCGCAGCAGCCCCGAGAGAACGGAGGAGGCCGTCCACAAGGTAGAGGGGGCATACAGGGGTCTGGGTGCCACCAACATGGGTCTGGATGCCACTGACACCCAACCCATGGCTTCCTGCCTGCTGTGCAGCTCCAGTCCTGCCTGACAAGGAACCAGCTGCGGCGCACGCTGCCCACCCAGACGTTCCGACTCCAGCAGGGCATCCTCACCACCTCTTCTGAACAGGTTTGCCGGCCAAATCACTGCCCTCCCCTGCCCCAACCAAGCCCCCGGCTCCCCCATGTGAGCTCTCACAAGCAGCACAAACCCCTTTTCACCTTTCCTGAGGGGAGGGCAGAGCAGTCCGGAGGGATGAGAGGGGGACCAGGCAGAAAGGATGTCCCTGAGGAACCCTCCTGGTTGCATCCATGCGTTTCACGCATATGCAATGCTGGGATGTCTCACTGCTGCGCTTCCCCACGCAGTGTGTTCCCGGCTCCCTGTGCACGCTCGCAAGCAAACCCCTGCTGTGTGGCATCCCCAGTTATTCGGCGGGGATGCTCCGGGGGGGGTTCTGTAACCTGCCTGTGCCCCCTGCTTGCCCCATCAGGCCAGCGCATCCTTCTCCATCAAAGTCAGGGCAAGGAGGGGAACCGGCAGTTGGGTGCGTGACGCAGCCTCTCTGTGCTCCAGATGGTGAACGAGATCTGCCTGAGCGTGCAGAAGCACGTCGACATCCTCAGCGCATCCTGCTCGGGCAGGGAGGTGGAGGCGGACATCCTCTGCGCGGAGGAGGCCATCAGGAACGCCAACCTCTCCATCAGCGTGAGTCAGCCCCGCGGGGAAACCCCTCCAACCTGCCTGGCTTCAATTCGGGATCGAAGCGGGTTATTGATTAGTTAATGACATAATTAACCAGCAGTTGGGGAACAGCAGAACCGCCAGTGCAACAGATGCACATCACCAAGCTCTTGCAAAATGTTAAAGAACAGCTGTGAATTTATGAATCCCCTTCTAGAACAAGTCCCAAAATGTTCTTAATCCCCCTCCTCAGTAAGGACACCCTCTGCCATGCCCCCCTCCTTGGGGGAGGTGGGTGCTCCAGTTTTGGGCACATCTGCAGCCCACGGATGCCCATGCTGGTGAGAAACACTCCCTGCGTGCCTGGAAGGTTCTTCCTTGGGGCACCCTCATCCCACCCCAGCTGAACGCAGCCCAGAGATGAAGATGAACCATCAGCCCATGACGAAGGCCACCACGTTGGCTGGGCAGCTCCTGGTCCTGTCAGCTCTGGTTTGATCCTCCTGGTCCCACTTCTCTCTTCCCATGGCACCTTTTCCTCCTCCTCTACTTCTCTTCAAACCACCTCCTTTTCCTTTTTCCCAACTCTCTTGACACCACCTCAGGTACTTAATCTGGTGGAGATAGGATTTCAGAGGACAGTGGTGATGGTGGAAAGCTGGTGAGAGGGATGGGAAAGGATCTCTTCCGATGTGGGCAGCAGCATGGCTGGGTGCAGGGGGGGAAGGAGGGCCAGTGGATGGTGGAGAGCAGTTGAGGGTCCAGCGGGGGGGGACACAGGGACCACGAGGGGTCCAGCATGCTCAAGCCTGGCCCAGCAAAGCCAGAAGGTCACTGGGTCTCCCCAGCGGATGGTCTCTCATGGGGCAGCCACAGATGCAGGCTGCACGTGGAAGGGTGGAAAGCAAGGGTGAAGTGCCATGGGATGATCCACGTCGTTTCTCTTCGCATGGCAGATCCTGCCCCTCTTGTACGAAGCGGGAAACACCCCGTACCAGA
This sequence comes from Numenius arquata, assembly GCF_964106895.1. Taxonomy (NCBI): domain Eukaryota; kingdom Metazoa; phylum Chordata; class Aves; order Charadriiformes; family Scolopacidae; genus Numenius; species Numenius arquata. The sequence continues at coordinate 25,412,410 of NC_133583.1, forward strand.
ATGGCAAGCTGCAGCACAAGCTGGAGTGTCTCACGGAGGAAGCGTCGCAGACCTGTGGCCGGGAGATCCAGGTGGGCACCCATAGTGAGCTACCAGCAGCATGGGATGCTCATTAGTCTCAGTCTGAGGATGAGGGACATGATGTCTCCTGGAAACCATGTGAATGCTGATAGAAGAGACCCCCAAACCTCCCGTTTCCTCCCCAAACTTCAGGCGATCATGCAGGCAGTGCTGGACACAGCACACAGCCTCTGCCCAGCCGTGGTGCAGAAGAGCGGGGTCAGGGACCAGCTGGTCAACGCCATGTCAGAGCGGATCTACCTCCAGGACCACCTCAACCTCAGCACCGTCCTGGACCAGATGGTCACTGACGTCTTCAGCAAGCTGAAGTGGGTGACGTGCCGTTCTTCTGGGAATGTCCTGGGTGCTCCTTTGGGTGCCCCAGCCAAGCAACCAACTCCCTGGCAAGGCTCCCCCTGTGGGGGCCGGCCCTATGGCTAGCAGGGGCGGTGGGTGCTGGCCCTCACACCCCCTCTCTCTCTGCTCCCAGTGAAATCAAGCTGTCTGTCACAGCCGCCGTGGCCGACTGCATCGTGGATGCCGTGCTGGGAGACCTGACCGTTGCCCAGTGCAAGCTGGTGAGCGCTGGAGGGGAGCTGCCAGCCCCTGCGGGATAGGGATGCGGGACTGGGAGGCAGGATGGGACTACCCTGGCATCGCCCGGCTGCTTGGCCACCGCAGCCACCACAGATCTGCTGGCTGGGAAGCAGGACGATTCCCACTCGGGCTGGGTTTTCCTCCCAGGTAATCCCCTCCTGCTGCGGTCACCACGGTATTAACGTCCCAAGCAGGGTCTGGGGGGTGCTGGGGTGAAGCCAGGCACCGGCTGCTGGTGCCCCGTGGGGCAGGCGTGGGGCAGCTGCGCTGGGGCCAGGCAGCCAGCTAATCAGCCCTAAATCCCCTCGCAAATCCCGGCCGCGGGTAGGCAGAGGAAGGGACGCGGCGCATGCAGGGCGCGCTTTGGCCCCCGGGGATAATTTAAGCACTTCCTAATGGTTTTAGGCAGAGAGCCTCCCCAGGCTGGGGCTCGACCTCCCAGCGCTGCTGCCGGAGCCGGCTGAGGACGATGCCGCCGCACCGGAGAGGGGCAGGAATCCTTCAGACTTCGCTGCAGAGGAGGTAGGGTCCGACCCCGCTGCCGCCGCGTGATGCCTGCGCTATAACCGCCTTTGATCCGTCTTACTGGATGACGCTGGGCTTAACCACGCTGCCTTGCTGGGTGCCCGCACCCCCGGCACCCCCCCAGGGCAGCGCTAAGGCAATTAGCGTTGGGAAATAGAACCATTAGCCTGCCCGGCCATGCTGCTTGCTCTGCTGGCACCGGGAGGGTGTCCTTGTGGTGGTCTCGGCCACATGCAGCCCCTCTGGCCAGCCATTGCTTCAGGACCTGGGATCCAGGGGTCCAAGCTGGGAGAACATCCCATCCAGCATTGTGGGTGGTTTTGGTGCCGGACCAAGAGAAGGGGGTGCAGCCCTGGGGGTCTGGGGGTGATCGCACCTATCACCGGGTCAAGCCTGGCTGGCTCCAGCTGCCACGGGGATGCCCCTCGCCACGGCCAGCTCGTCCACGCCAGAGCCACCACCGTCCCTCTCTCCCTGCAGTACAAGATGGCCCTGCGGAGGAAAAACAAGCATTTCAGAAGCATTCGGCCCACGCCAACCGTGAGAAGTGAGGTCACCGCGCGGCTTTGCCGTGGCTCAGTGCGTGCCCGGGGGGGCACGGTGGTGGTGGGGCTGATGGGCAGAGCCATCAGTGAAGATGGCACGGGCTGGGGACAAGAGCCTGGCGTGGATCTGGCCCCTTTGGAGGGCAAAGCTCACCTTGAGCTGGCTCTTGTGCTGGTTTTGGAGAGGTCAGCCCGCTCAGCGCCCGCGGGCGGTGGGGCAAACGCCCCGAGGTTTCCCTCCTACCGTAGCCAGGCAGGGGGTGGGAGGTTTGATTGTGACTCTGGATGCTGCGGCATCTCCCCCTGCCATTCCCAGGGACCACCACCCAGCACCCCTGGGGACCTGGCACAGGGGAGGGGACGTTGCCCACGAGTGCTCCTGCTGCTGGTGCTGAGCTCTCCCGGCTTTCTCTGCCACCGGTGTCACCCCATGGAGCCCTGTCTATCCGGGGGCTCGGGGGGGGGGGGTCACCAGCACCGAGCAGCTGGTGGACAAATTCTGCTTTCTGGGGTTTCGGCTGTAGCTTGTGCTTGGCTTTGGCTGAAGCAGAGTTCGCACCAGACCCCAGCCCCTGGCAGCCAGGTGTCCCCAGGGGGACCCCTGATGTCCTTGAGCCCAGCAGCACCCCCACCCCCACCCAGCAGGTAACCGGGGGGGTGAGGAGCTGCCCACAGAGCAAAATGGGGTGCATTTGTGGGTGCCCAGTGCTAGCAGGGCTTGTGCTGTGTAGTTGCTACTAGCCACAGGTCTCGCTGCACCCCAGCCCCCGGCAGCCAGGTGTCCCCGGCAGACCCCTGATGTCCTCGAGCCCAGCACCTGGTGGGTAACTATGGGGGGGGGGGGGGGGTGAGGAGCTGCCCACAGAGCAAAATGGGGTGCATTTGTGGGTGCCCAGTGCTAGCAGGGCTTGTGCTATATAGTTGCTACTAGCCACAGGTCTCGCTGCACCCCAGCCCCCGGCAGCCAGGTGTCCCCAGGTGACCTCGATGTCCCTGAGCCCAGCAGCACCCCGACCCCCCACCCAGTGGGCAACCGGGGCGGGGGGGTGAGGAGCTGCCCGCAGAGCAAAATGGGGTGTGTTTGTGGGTGCCACTTGCCGGGCCGGTGCTGTAGAGTTGCTATTTGCCACAGGTCTCGGGGCTTGCTGTGGGGGTTGGCTGGCTCCCTGTCTGAGCATCCCAAACCGTGCCCCTCCTCCTCCCCCCTCCCCCCCGCAGCATCCCATGCACGCAAACCTCCAGGGACCGCAGCAGGATCTGTCCCCAGCCACGCTGCAAAGCCGCTGCCCCGGTGGCCACCGCGCAAGCTCTCGGTGGCCACACGGCCACGCTCTCCTCCCTGCGGCGTGGCACAGCAGCGCGTGGGCGAAGGTGACGGCGATGATGATGATGATGGGGAGGCCTGGTGAGGCTGGTTGCCAAGCGGGGGCCTCTCACCCCTCGTAGGTGTCTTGGAGCTGGAGCCGGCGGCGGGAAGGGAGGCCAACGGGCTCGGGGCTCACCGGGCGCCGCCGTCACTCAGCCTCCACGCCGCGCCGCCGGCACGCCCTGCCTCCACAAAGGATGCTGAGCCTGCGAGCGGCTGGGTCCCTGCCACGCAGCCTGCCACCGCCGCTGCCACCGCCGGATCCCTCATGGACCTGCCGACCGCCGGCGAGAAGCTGGAGCATTGCACCAAAGCCAGGCCCCGGCCCAACCGCCGCCACAAGCAGCCGCCCAGCAAACCCAATGTAAGGTGGGGGGGGGTGGGATGGCAGGGGGATTGGCAAGGGGTGTGTGTGGGGGGGTTGATTTGGGTTGGTTTTTCCTTTTTTTTTTTTCCCCTCCCTCAATTTCTGAATTATTGCACGTATGCAGGAGAATGAGATGCGCAGAGCCGTGGCTGGGTTTATTATCCTGCGTTTCAGCCAAAGCCCCCCTTGGAGGGGGGGGTGGGGGGGTGGGGGAAGCCCTTAAAGGATGGGTAGAGGGGGCTCGGGGCGGGGGTGGGGGGGAGAGCACAGGGAAATCATCCATCCCCTTTTCCTGCTGCTTGTTGGGAGATGCCGAGCGGTGGGAGCCGGCAGGGAGGCAAGGAGGGGGAATGGGGGGGGCGGGGGGGGGAAACACCCGCAGAGTTTGGGCGCAGAGGGCTGTCGCTTTCGGCAATGCCTCCGGCTGCCTCTCTCCTCCGGCATCCAATTTGCTCCCCCTCATCCAAAACCCATCAGCCCCGAAGGTCCGGCGGCTGTGGTGGCTCCTGGTGATGCTGGTGGGGATCTACTGGCTGCAGTGGGGTGGGTTTTACCTTCCCCCCTCCCCCCCCCCATAGGGTGAGCACCTGGGGATCCTGCCTTTGCAGCCCCCTTCCCAAAGGAAAACTAACTTTTGGGTGGAGAATCCGGCTCTGTCACCGTCCCCAGGGCCAGATCCTGCTGGCATCACCTTGTCCCCACGCCACCGTGATGCAGCTGGATCCTTCCACCTGCCAGAAAGCCCTGGCTTGCACAGCCACAGCGGTGCTTGCCCTTGCACCATGGTGGGACCTGTGAGGAGGAGAGGCAGGAGCCACTGGACGCTGGCAGGGGCCAGGCAGGGCCTGGGGACCATCACCTTGGCACATCTCTCCGCAGTGGGGTGGGCACCCAGGGTTGGCCAAGACTTGAGCGAGGATGGGCTTTGATGGATGTGATGTGACAGGGAAGAGCGGATCTCGGCTGGCTGGAGCGGCTCCTGAGCGGCATCAATCCAGCCGTAATGAAAAGTCATTATGGATTGAAATGCCACCGATGGGGAGCGCCTCCCTCTCATCGATAGGAAGCCACCGATGTGGTGCCATGTGTCAGGGTGAGGAAGGTGCCGTGGAGGAAGGCTTGGCTGTGGCATGGACCGCTTTGCCATGGGTGGCCTTCTGGGCTGTGGTGGCACTCCAAGGTTGGACTTGAGGATGGGCACCAACCTGAAGGATGCAGATGTGGATCCACATGGAGCACCCACTCCGTCACCCACCAGCAGCGTGGGTGACCCTTCCTTGGGGCTCAGATGGAGGAATTGTCCCTGCCAAAAGGCTTCTCCTGTGGGGATAGTGGGGTTGGAGACCTGGCCCAGCTCTAGGAGGGCTTTTAGCAGGATTTGCTATCCTGTGTCACCAAAGAGGGTCAGGGGCACCTTACCTGCGTGTAACACTCGGGTGCCTGAGTGTGTATGGATGGCATACCTCAGCCACTGTGCTGGGGAGCCACCAGCACCCCAGATGTGGCAACCAGAGAGATGCAGGGGGCTAGTAGGAGCCCAGGGCACGCTGGAGCTCCTGATGCCCCAGGGATGTGGCAGGATCCGAGCTGAGCTGGAGCTGATAAATCCACGGTTTGGCTTTTGTGCTGGTTGCACAGTGAGATGGAGGGTGCCAGCGCCATTCCTGCACAGGCGCCCACTTGTAGGTGGCACACGTTTGTGAGTGGGGGGGTATCTTTGCCCCACACCGAGCTGATGGCCATGCTTGCTCACAGGTGCAGCCTGTGGCCTGCGAGAACAGCGAGGACAGGAGCATCACCCGCGTGGACGAGGGGCTGGAGGACTTCTTTGCCAAGAGGCTCATCACAGAGGAGCAGCCGTAAGCCCGGGGGGGTCCCCTGCACCCACCCAGCACCCTGCACCCCCTCTCCAGGATTTCACCATTAAACGCTGCTGGTCCCAGTGCTGAAGGGATGCTGGGGAAAACATCCCTTCTTAGGGCAGGCACCCAGCTTGGGCATCACCAAGGGCAAGCATGGTGGGAGAGGGGTGGGATGCAGCTATGGGGTGCAGGATGGGGCCAGCACCCCGCTTCCACAAGCTCAGGGAGGAGCTGTGGGGTCTGTCCCACAGCAGGCAGTCAATGGGGCAACATCCACGGGGGTCTCACGCTGGGAACAGCTTGCCCTTGTGGGACGGCATCATCTCAGGTGGGGTGTCTGGGGTGTGGATCCATCCCTTTGGGGTGGGCAGGAGGGGGAAATGTTCTCCAGCTCCTCAGTGGCCCAGAGTTCACATTTCCCAATGTTTCATCTCTTCCCAGTCCCACGGCTCCGGAGACCTGCCCAGGATCAGCTCCCCTGGCTCCCTCTGGCTCCCGCACCCTCAAGAAGAAAATCGGGAATTTTTTTGCCTTCAAAAAACCCAAATCCAGGCTGGGCTCGAGGTGTGAGAAGGAGCCCGAGGGTGGCCCCGCCGCCCCCAGGAGCAGGCGCTCAATGCTCAGTGACATTTTACGGGCCCCCAGCAAGGCAGGCGAGGCGGGCAAGCCGCTGAGTAAATCGGAGGAGGGGGGGCTCGCTGCAGAGCCCCGGGCAGAGCCCGAGCACTGCCAGACCCCCGACTCAGCCCGCAGGATCCGACCCAAGTACTCGCGGGAGGGCAAATCCCAGTCGCTCATCCTTCTGCCCGGGGAGGACGAGGATGCGCTGGGGGTCAGGCAGGACAAGGTAAGCGCTGTCACCGGGCCACCAGCGCTGGCTCTGCTTGATGGGTGATGCTCCCACCCAAGGGTGCTGGTGGTGGGCACTGGAGGGGGATGTGGGGGACACCAGAGCGATGCTGGGTATGACCCCGCTGGGTGGTGGCCATGCCTTGGTCTCCTGGGGGCACGGCTGGGGTTGTGGACATGGGTGGCCCCCCTGTGGGTGCTGTGTCCCTGGCAGGGCTGTGTCTGTCCCACAGAAGAGGCACCTGGAGAAGAGCGAGGGGGAGCTGCCTGGCTCCTTCGAGCAGCGTGTGCAGGTTATGCTCCATCGCATCGGTGTCACCAAGGGTCCAGCTGCCGAGGGCAAGAAGCAGCAGGTGGGGAGGGGCTCCTCTTTCAGGATGGATCCTGCACCCAAAGGGCGGGCGGAGGTGGGGGGGGGGTCTATGGGATGGGGTTCCCTTGGCTGGCACTGACAGCACCCTGCCACTGCCCATGGCCTCAGTCCTGTCACTTAACCCTCTGCAAGGAGACCAATATGTGGGCTCCTAGGCGCTGCGTGGTGTCTGTCTGTCTCTCCTTCCCTGGCAATCACTCATCCCCTGCAGCCTGACAGCACCCTGCCCTCCACCACCCATGGTCCCTGAGGGTGCCGCCACCCTGACAGCCCCCCTCACCTCACCAGGTTTCTTTCCCCTTGCAGAGCAAAGACAGCGAGATCAAGAAAGCCGGCTCAGACGGTGAGGGGCTGCATCCTCCCCACCCTGACCCCCACCCAGCTTGGGCACCCATGGGATGGGCACAGGCAGGCCCCCTTGGGTTCCCAGCTGTGGGACCCACCACCACCACATCCCTCCCTCTCTCTGAGTGCTGGTGACACTGGGTGGACCCCAGTGTGCTCATGGCTGGTGGCTTGTGCTTGCAGGGGACATCGTGGACAGCTCTGCGGACTCCCCCCCCTCCCTGAAGGCCCGCACGCACTCTGTGTCCACAGGTGGGTCACCAGTGGGTGCCAGGGGTGCTGACACCAGCCCCCGGGGCAGAGGGCTCTGTCCCCTTTGCTGGCACCAAGCACCTCTACATGGGGACCGGAGCCAACAGATACTGGTGGCCACCGGCAGGGTCCTTTGCACCCATGGGTGCCCAACCCTGGCAATGGCTGATGTTAACCCAGCCCCTCGCCCAGTCCCTGGGGTGGCTGCAGGTCCCAGAACCGAGAGCTATCCCTTGGGGACATCACTGCCAGGTACCCACAGCTCCGCCCTGCCTTCCCCACAGACGCACCCTTCCGTAGCCCTGCGGCCACCATGGAGCCCCGGCCAGCCTGGAAAGCCCTGGGGAGGCAGCTGACGGTTGAGCCACAGGCCACCAGCTCCCACCAGCCCCGGCGCTCCTTCCTCCTGGCCGAGCCCAGTGGGCTACCGGAGCCTGGGGGCCGGGAGGGCTGGAGCAGCAGCTTGCCACGGCCAGGGAGGACCGCACCGGCCGCGCTGCCACGGAGGGTCAGCCATGGTGGGGAGGTGGGTGCTGTCAGCCCCCTGCCTACCCTGCCCGCACCGCCCGACACCGAAGGTAGGGATGCCGATGGGGTCCCCCATTCCGCTGCTGGGGTGTCCCCAGACCCCCTTGGGAATGGAGGGTGGGTGCCGATGGGGGGCTGCCAGGACGTTTGGGGGGCTGCGGGCCCCCAGCGATGGCATCTCCCAACTGCTTTTCCAGACAACAGGCTGACACCGCGGCTGGCAGTGCTGTGGGGGACCGGCCGCCGAGCTGTGTCCGTCCACGAGGAGCAGCTCAGGGAGCCTGAGAGCCCGGCAGAGCTGGGAAGTAAGTGGGGGGCTGGAATGGGACCCTCCCAAACCCGCCCTTGCACCCCATGCCAAAGGAGGCAGGCGGTGGCATGGTGGCATTCCACAGTACATGGTGGTGCTGACGGGTGGCCACCTGCAGTGGTGGATGATGGCATCACCACATCTGGAGGATCCCAGGGGGGCGCTTGGCACTGGGATCAGCTCTGGCAGTAGCTGGGCTGCCCGGGCTCGCAGGCAGAAAGGGGGCAGGAGCCAAGCGGCTGCGCCTCACCATAACGTGGGGCTGGTTTGTGTTTCCCCCAGCGGGCACCATCCCCCTGCGCCTGCGGCGGTCGCCTGTCTTCAAACGGAGGACCAAGCACGACTCCCTCCCAGAGCCGGAGGGCGAGCCCAGACCATCCTCGGATGCTGCAGGTAAAATGTGATGTCCCCCCCATTCCTGCACCCCTGCTGATGCGGGTGTTGGGGTACGGAGGGTGTCATCCTCCCCCCACCCCCCGCTCACACCACCCCCTGTCACCTCTCTAGGTGCCACGCCACAGGACTGTCCCCATGCTGGGCTGGAGGAGCCACAGGCTGGAGTGGGCACCGAAGGCGAGTGGCCACAAGCCCCGGCACAAACTGTTGCGAATGCACAGGACTCAGCAGCCGTAGACCAAAGACGCCCGGTGCTGGGCTGGGGGGAGCCAGCCCCGGGCCAGTGAAGCCCCTGCATGCCTTTGGGCCACTGTCCCCAATAAAACCCTGCAAGCGAGCGCACGGTGCCGGGGTGGTTGCCAGCCGGGGTGCAGAGAGCAGAAACGGGGCACAGGGCTGTGGCGCCGGCTTCCGATGGCATCGGCCACCTTTCGCTGTGGGGACGGCCACCAGCATTGCCCGCCAGGTCCCCGGGATCCTGCTGGAGCCCTCGGGATGCACTGAGCAGCAGCATCTTCCCTGGAGGGCCCCTGCGGGGGGAAACAGGTGGCTTTAGGCAGGAGCTGGGCAGGCAGCAGTGGTGCTGGCAGCCGGACGTCCTCAGAAGGTGTCACCAGGGCCTTTTCACTCCTCCAGCTCCTCACCCCATGGGGTACCGTGCTCTCCAGCCCCCCCCCCCCCCCCCCCCCCCAAGACGCAGGCTTCCATCAACAGGACCACGACCCATGGCATTTCAGCTCTGCAGCCTCGCCACCCCTGCAGCTCTCCCGGTGCCACCAGCGTCACCCCAACGGCTTTCTCCCATCTCGACCTCTGCTCTGGACCAAACGCATTCCTTACACGGATGTTTACGACAAAGCAGCAACACGCTTTTCTTTTTTTTTTTTCTCTCCCTTTTTTTTTTTTTTAATACAAGAGCTGTGTATTTAAAAAATATACAATTTTTATTTTTAATTTCTACAACATAACCCTGCGGGATATTTTTTCTAACAAAGAGTGCAGGACCCTACCTAACCGTCATCAATAAAACCTCCAAACTCTTGCGCTGCCTTCGTAGCGGGGATCAGGTTGTGGGGCCGCTGCCACCCCTGCTACAGGTGGCATCAGGTCACCTCTTGTCCCTGCTCCCCGGGTCAGGGCGTTTGGAAGGGATGGGGAAGGAGAGGTGGGAGAGAGATGCCGGCTCACACGCGGGCATCCCTGAACAGCTCTTTCCCCTCTCGGCACTAAGGGTGCTGGCCTCAAACAGGTCATGTCCCCAGCATCTCTGGAGCCAGGGTCTCTGCAGCCAGGCCACCCTATTCATCAGTCCCCTTGGTGACAGGGGTCCTGGTGTCCCCCCCCTTTCCTCCCCCAACTCCTCAGGCAGTTTTAAGTTATTTTTTGCTGAACTGGTGAAGAAACAAAGGACAGGCTGGGTTCAGGAGTCCACCTCCCTGTCCGTGAGTATCCAGCACGCCCACTTCAGCATCGCCTTGGAGATCCTGCAAAACCAGACCAGGGTTAGAAGGGACCCGGCTGGGGACGTGCCATGGGGGCACAAGGGACAGCTGTCCAAGGCTATGGCTGTACTGACCTGACGGATCGTATCCGCTCGCAGAGCTCAGGGCTCGGTGCCTCATATCTGTACTGGACCCGCTTCTCCTTCACATACTGCAGGAGCGAAAGGGGAGGGTGAGGCTGGTCTGTCCCAGCCCCAAAGCCCACAGCACAGCCCCACCACCTAGGCCAAGACCCCCCCCACCTCAGCTAGGAAAACTCTGGGGTCTCTCCCCTAATCGTTTCCTGCTCTTCCAATCTCATTTTACACAGAGAACTGGAAGATGAACACTCCAGCAAGTGTTGGTTCCCACCCAATGAGGCCATGGGCTCAACGACATCTTCACCCAGTGCCCCAGACCATCCTTTGGGAGGGTTGGGGTCACCATCTGTGTCGATACCTGTCTTCTAGTGACCCATCTCCATCAGCCAGGTGAGGAAAGCCCTTGGGGAGGCTACACCAGTAGTGGGGGGACACACAGAACATCCCTGGGGACCACCCTCCAGGAGAAACCACCAGCTGCTTCATCTTTACCGGCTGCAGAGCTCTGCGCTGCTCCGGCCTGGAGCTGGGGCCACTCAATGGGGTTGCTTGCTCTTCCTCCTCTTCCTCAAGCTCCTTTCCATGCTGCAGCCCCGTCTCCTCCTTTCTGCTCTTCTTTGTGCGCCGTGTGCTCATGAGCTCCAGCCTCTTGCCTGTCTCTCTCCCCCTGCCCCACGGGGAACCTCGGGGGTGCTGCTGCCTACCGATGCCTGGCAGCGCCTGGCCATCATCTCCCGCCAGCAGCTTCCTCTTGGCACCCAGGGCACCTCCTCCCCGGGTCCTGGCACCAGCCGGACCATGCTTCAATGTATCCGGAGGGAAAGCCGTGCCGCTGGAGTCTGCCTGCTCCCTGTGCGGTGCCCCTTCGGGCAGGGGCTGCAAGCGGCTGCTGGGCGTGATGGAAAAAGCTGAAGAAAGAGATGACGGGGTGGCCGGAGAGTCCACCAATACCTCCAGGCTTCGAGGAGGGCAGGGGGCATCGCTGGCTGCCTCCGCAGCTGCTGGTGCCTGGGTGGTGCCGGTCTCCACCGGGCTGATGTTGTTGTAGGAGCAGAGCAGGGAGGGAGAAGAAGCCTGCACCGGCTCTCCTGGTGGCAAGCCCTCGGCAGAGTCCTGGCTACACTGTTCCAGCAAGTCTGGGGTGTTGCTGTCAGCAGCCACGTCTTGCTGGGTCTTCGGTGGAATGTCATGTTGAGAGGTCTTCTCTGCTAAGAGGAAACACACAGTCAGCTTGGGCAGGGGCCAAGGTGGCTGGTGGTGGGACCTGCCCCAGCACATCGGGTTGGGCAGGAGAAGCATGGGAGCTGGAACGATGCATCCACAGGAGCTACGTGGTCACCCAGTGAGAGGAGAGGGCGTTGTCTCCTGCTGGTGAGGCAGGCTGGACACCCAGGGGCATGGGGACTCACCGTCTGAAGAGTTCAGGGTCAAAGATATCTGGGGGAGCCCATTCCAGGGGTTGTCCAGGGATCCCTCTGAGCTCTCGGACAAGGCTGTTGATTCGGCAGCTGCAAAGATCGAGTCGGGAGGGGTTGATTTTGGCAAAGTGGCTGCCAGCTCCCAACCCTGCAGCGGCTACAAAGGCTCTTGGACAGAGACAGCACTTGAGGGGAGTCCTCTGAGAGCCCTCTCCAACCAAAACAGGGGTGTCCTCCAGCCAGACCCTTTCTATGACCTCCCCCAGGCCCTGTGTCAGGCAGCAGAGAGGAAGATGCTGCCCACAGAGCAGGCAGGTGGGAGGAAGACCTTCTCCAACACCCTGCACTGTCCGGGAGAGCAGCTCCCTTCACCTCCTCCGCTACATGGAACTCCTGCAGGTACTTCTGCAGCAAAGCTTGGTTGACATGAAGCCCAGTGAGGTGACACAAGTGTGGCAGGTGACTCAGGCTCTGTGATGGCATCAAAGGGACAAAAACCACTCCCAGCACAACAAACCGAAGCTGCTCAGCTTCAGGAGGCTGCAGAAATGGGACTATTCCCTGTCTGCTTAAGGCAGGGCTGCAAGTCCTGGTCTCCTAAAAATCTGGCCATGCTCAATCTAAGGAGAAGATGGGCTGAACCAACTTCAGAAGAAACTACTACGAGGCTGGATGGGATCTGGAGGTCCCACTACTCACGGCTGGCTTGGGATATGACACTTGGGTCACCTGGCACTGTCCTCTCATCGCCGCTCTTCCCAGGAGCTGCTTTGCACGTGTCTGCAACAAAAGGGGCACTGCTGGTCCCATCCCAGCACGGTGCACAGCCAGAGCAGAGGAAGTCTTCTCCCCACCCCAGGGAGACCTTTATTTCATAGGCTTGGACGCTGAACTGCCCACTTGCCTAAACCCTAGATGAAGCCACCACACTGACCTGCCTTGGAAGCATCGCAAGCAACTGCCTCCTCCTCAGGAGGGATCACCAGGATGTTGGCTGGGACCATGAAGACATCCTCACCCTGCTGAGGTGAGACAAATTAAGTGGTTTTTCACTGGGGACTCCCACCTGAGATGAAAGAGCCCACTTACAATCTGGGCAGCTGAACACCAAACCTCCAGCTCTGTCCACTACTCTTCCCTGTCCTTCTCCCACCCCTCCAGAGCAGGGTCCCCACCATGACCTGTCACAGCAGCAGGACTGACCTCCTTCTTGCGCTCTGCCTCCCACTGGGTGATGGGAACCTCATCCTTCACCATCGCTGGAGGGCTCTCCTTGGATATCTGTAAATCCAAGCATTTCTCAGCATTTTCCTTCAAAACCTCCAGCTGGTCCTGGCCCATGGCATCAATCAGCTGAGAGATGGATGGCTCTGGAGCAAGAACACGTGAACATCAGTGGAGAATACACCTTAATTCAGGCAAGCCTCACTTGCAAATGCTTCTACTCTGCTGCATGACTGTCACGTCCACTGAAACCTGTGGAAACACACAAGTCTGCATTTCCTCTGCTTCTAGAAACTATCTTTCCTTTCTCCACCATAAGCACGGGTGTACGATGGCCCACGCTTTAGCTGTCAGCACCACCTTCTCCTGCTTTGGGCTTAGCAACGATTCCTCGTGAGATCTGGTCAGGTTTGTGCTACCTCTGCCTAACCCAGCCCAAGCTGAGGAGAGCCAGGGGCCCCCCACCAGGCAGCCAGAGCACCGCGTGTCCCCCGACAACCCTTTACCTGAGCTGGGAGCGTTCTTCAGCGCAAGACTCTTCCTGCAATGACCAAGGAGAAGACAAAGGCAGGTTAGGGCTGGGACACACGCAGGCCAGCAGCCCTTTTCAGATCGATCATCCTGGCTTGGAAAAAAGCGGCTCGTGGAAGTAGTGGATTCTGGGTCTGGATGCTGGGTCTGGCCATCAGCCTCTGCTCAGTATCCCAGGAATGCCCATCAGGGAGCCCCGTTCCTGGAGATGGACTCGTGGAGACCCCTGAGGATCTTCCAGAGTTGGGGCTCCAAGCGTGGAGTGAAGAATAAGCTGTGCAGGTCTCACCCACCCGGCCATCCTGCCCGTGGCTGGAAGAAGCAAGTTCTCCAGGGGTGTTTCCTCCCAGTTTAGGGGGAAAGGCTGGATCAAAGAGCCCTCTGCATCACTCAGATTTCATTCTGCATAGCCTATTCAGCTCTGTCACGTCCTGCAGGGAGTCCCACAGGTTAGCCAGGAGCTGCCATAAGGTGTGCCTGCCCCTGCCAGCCTGTTCTAGTCCCACTCAGAGCCTGTGTGTTCTCATCACGGTGTCCGGATATGTTATCATAGAATCATGGAATGGTTTGGGTTGGAAGGAACCTTAAAGATCATCCAGTTCCAAGCCCCTGCCCTGCGTGGGGACACCTCCCACTAGACCAGGTTCCTCAAAGCCATGTCTTGAACACTTCCACATTCCCCAGAAATGACCAGTCCCCCACTTACAGCCAGAGCTCCTTGATCTTCTGCATCACAGAGGGCTCCTGGTTCCTGCAGCGAGAGAGAAGCCAGTTACTGATTCCCTCTGCATCCCCACCTTACTTCAGAGCTTCCAATGGAGACAATTCCTCTTTCAAAGAGCAAAAAGTCTCCACCACAACCAGCTCCCATCAGAGCTCCCAGGGTAAGCGCTTCCCTGGGGAGATGAGGAAGCCCCCCCAGAGCCAAGCCCCCTGCCCGCCCCGTGGGCCATACCCATCGGATGACTCCAACCTCTGCCTCTCCATGGGCAGCACCATGAACCGCTGGGCCGTGAGGTAAAACTCACAGTCCTCCTGTGGGGAAAACAGAGCCTGTAAGGCACATCTGCCATCCCACCTCCCCTCCCACCTCCCCTGGGGCCAGCGAGCACCCAGCACCCGCCCCAGCTCTGTCACCAACCCTCCAACCAAGGTGAAGCCACACCACAAAGGAGAACACCCTTCAATGGTAGGTTTGTACCACCAAACCCCATTAGCCGATGGCTCTCCAAGAACTACAGGCCAGGCTGGGCCAGCCCAAGGCCACAGGGACACTCCTGAAAGGGAACAGCAGGCAGCTCTGCCACCAGTGGTCCACATAGGCCTCCTGTAGCTACCTGGAGGAGGTAACAACCAGGTGGCCCTGGGGGTGATGCACCACATCTCCATGAAGGGCTTATGTCATCCCCCGCCCCAGCACCCAGGCCAAGTCACTGTCATTGCCACAGAACCTCCCAGTAGCTGCACATGGAAGAAGAATCATAGAATCATTCAGGTTGGAAAAGACCCTTGGGATCATCGAGTCCAACCATCAACCCTACTCCACAAAGTTCTCCCCTACACCATGTTCCCCAAGAAAGGCCACCCCTCATCTGCCTCCAGATTCTGGGAGCAGCTCAAAGCAGGGAAGGATGCAGGAAGCACAGCAAGGTCAAGGAATGAGTTGTTTCTGCTCATCAGAGCACTTACCAGCCTGGCCTCATCCCGGAAACACACCGTGTACTTCTGCAAGACGATAATCCTGCAAATAAGGCTGGAAAGCCTGAGCTGCATGTGGGCACTAGAAAAAAGAGCATAGCAGGAACGTCTCGGTGAGGTGAAGAATGGAGCTGGACCACCCAAACACACAGTAGGGCTCCCCCAAAAGCTACGCCAACCACATCAGGGCATGTTGGCACGTGTCTCAGCAGGGGCATCAGGGATCAAGGGCTCCTGAAATTTATTCCTGCTGCTCATCCTCAGCTCTGCTACCACCATCCCACCAATCTGGGGGTGTCCAAATGGGGAAACTGAGGAAAGCACTGAGGGAGCAGCCCACGGTTAATGCTCTGGTTCCTCTCACAAAGCCCACGGGCTCTTTAGGAGCTTTCTAATGACATTTACATGGCATCGCAGCTTCTGCCGTCGACTCCTGCCCATCCTAGCCAGTCAAAACTGGAGAACCGGCTTTCTGGTTTTCTTCTTTTAGCTCTTTCACACAGAATTCCCACCCTGTGATGGCTTTAGCTTAACACAACCTGAACCAAGACCAGGCAGGAACCCCACTAGCAGCTGGGGAGAACCGCTGTCCCAGCCACAGCCAAGTCACGGTGGAACCCACTTTTCTTCCGCCTGCAGAGCTTCGGACGTAACGACCACACGGATGTAGTAGGAGCCATCTGAGACCTGCAGGACAGCATCTTGGGGGACCTCAGGTTGAGCTGGAGCAGTTGAGTCACTCAAAACCTACCAAGAGATTGGGGGAAGGGGGGGAAGAAATCTCATTTTCAGACTTCCCCATGAACAAGGACCGGACACCAGGCCTGACTGAGAGCCTGGACTCTTAGAAGAGAAGGTCGCCATTCACCATGAAGCCAGAAGGCAATGCTTACCCCATGGCCAAAGGGTCTGGTATGTGCTCGTGCCTCCTGGCTGGACCACGCAAGCTCCACACCAAGACAGAGTAAGGGACACGTCACATTGTGCGAGAGAGCAATTGAAGGCAAGGTGGGAGAGGAGCCACAACCAGGCATTTTTTTACCCAAACCAGTAGCAGGAATCCAGGCAAAAGGGGGCTGGGCAGCTTGGGACACATGCTCCTCTGCAAGCAGAGGGAGATGGAGAACATCAGTAGCCAGCAGGACCACTACAGCCCTTCCCTTCTTCTGAATGAAGTTCCTGGTGTAGCAGCCCTGAGCTTCTACTAAGCCATGACCATGCTGGGTCAAAACAACGCCTGAAGGATGCAATAAACTGCTCCTCCCAGTCTCGTACCCACCTGCTCCATGGGCTGGGAGCTGCAGATCAGTCCTGGCCTGCCCCCACCCCTACAGCCCTGAGCTCCTCCATTTGGTCACATATGTCGTGTACATCATTCACCTGCCCGGTGACGTTGGGACACGATACCAGAAGAGGGTCCGTGAAAAAGCATGTCCCATCACGCATGAAAGCCACCACCATTTGACAAGGGGTGTGCATTATGGCCTTTAATAGGTGCTCACCACATTAAAAAGACCAGTCACCATCAACTGAGACCTTCTGACAAGAAGAGCTGCCATTCCCACTGCATAAACTCCCTGTCCAAGCCAACAAAGCTTGCTGCTGGGCTAAAGGATGCCTGTGCCACCAGGATCCTGCTCCTGTAGGTATCTCAGCTCAGCCCCCTGGCAGTCCCCGCTGGCTATGTCCCCTCACCCCGGTGGGAGAAGCCCAGCGTGCAGGTGGCCAGTCCCACTGTGTGCTCACTCACTATGGGCAACTCTTCATACCCAGGGGAGGCAGAGAGGCTTAGCCGCAAGAGAGCACCGGTACCAGGAGAAGGCAGGGCTGCTCACAGGACTGGGTAAAAAAACAAGATGAAGAAAGAGGGTGGGTTTGGAAATTGTAGATCTGAAAGAGCTAGAGAAAGTGGCAGGCAGAGCTGGAGACCAGAGCAAGCCGGAGAAAGGCTCTGCTGCACAAGATGCACTCCCAACCTTCATTAAATGTGGAGGACTGGGGCGGGTGCAGGTTGGAGGGTGGTTACATGGAGGCACCTCTCCCTGTTAATCCCTCGAGCCCTAGAGGGGACCCATTCATTTGCTGCTGGGTCTTCATCAGCCCAGGAGCAACACATCTGCCTGGGAGCAGGGTCTGAGACAAGAAGTAGGGAATCAGTGATTTCACCACCTCCATGTCTTCAGACGGGATGGGGAACAGGACCACAGGGTCTTCTCTCTCCTGCTGTCATTATTTTTAATCCCCATCTCACCTCTCCTTCCATTTAAATCACAACATCTATCTTTATCCTTCCTCCTGTTAGTAAGGAGGCACCTGATTTGCCTCAAACATCTCATCTCCCGAAGACGTTAGGAGATTGCTAACACTAACGTTGTCCATGGTGGGATGTGACTACAAGCACCCAAAGGCTGCGAGCAAACAGCAAACCAGAGCACTGGAGCTGGGTCTCTCCAGCATCCAGGTCATGACCACAACCCATCATGAGGGAGGGACTGCTCGCCCTGCCCATGAGGGTCTCACGTCTGCTTGTGCACCCGGTTGTCTCACAACACCTTCACCCAATCCCTCCATGATCAGCAGCACTGACCCCACTCAGTTGTTCTCCTCCTGCTTCCTTCTGACTGCCCATCAGGCCTCAAACAGGGAAAAGTCCTCTGACTAAAGCTCTCTCCTGCCACACAGGATAGATCAAACGTCAAAGACATCACCAGCGCTGCATGAAAAGCTCTCCAGGAATGACACAGGAGCAGGTTTTGTGCCTGGGGACCCCATGCCCTGAATCACTGTGCCAGAGGCTCTACCAGAAGAGCCAGCATTCATGGGAGGACAAAGTCATGGTCCCACCAATGCTCACCACCAGACAGGAAGACATCTCACACAGATGTCTTCATCATCACACCAGACACTTCATCATCACACCAGACACCTCAGCAGGTCCTGCTTCTGCCTCGTGCTACTCACTGTCAAGGAAAACCCATCAAACTACACGGTACGAGGAAAGACAGGACACAGAGAGGAGGAGGAGGATGAAGGCAAGGCAGCCTGCAAGTACAAGGCTGGGAAAGAAGATGACTTTGGAGGTTGAAAACTCTTGGGATGAGAGCAGGGCACACCTACCAGGGGTGCAAAAGTCAGCAAAGGCCACCAGAAACAGGCAAGACAAAGGTCCTCCACCTCAAAAAAAGCTCCAAGAATCGGGGACTTTGAGGAAGGTTTGCCCACCCACAGCCACTGAGTTGGGAACCGCTGTACACATCCAGGAATTTGGATTTCAAACACTGTTGGAGCACTTTAGGACAGTCCCCCTCGGTACCTACCCGCAGGACCTGCCCGGCCAGGAGATTCTCACTGGCATCCAGCTGCTCGTAATTCACCAAGAGGTTGGTAATCCAAGGCTGTAGAACATAAACTTTAGGAGAAGACATATTCTTGTGCTCATACACAAACCTATGGGAGAAGAGATGAGGCACCAAACCATGAGTGGGATGTGGCAAAGCTCTGGCACCCCAGGAACAGTTTTACACCCCAAACCCAGCCCAAATCCACCCGCATTTCCGCAGAGACACCCATCCCAAGGGAGCTGTGCCAAGGAAGATGAGCTGCTGGGGACAGGCAGGTCCTGCAGCATCCCACTCATGCCAGGGTCATCAGCAGGCTCTGGAGCTGCGTGCAGGACGGGGCAGGCCCTTTCCAAATCTCTCATCCAGGTCAGGATGCTTTTTTTCCATCTCTTCCCATGTTGGTTATTACCCTCCACTACAGATAATTGTTTATCTGTACCGGGGATTTAACCCCATCACTCTCCTAACTGCGAAAGGGGGAAGGGGTCTCTCTTTGCTGGTCAAGGACCCTGCAGCAGGACTGGGGACAGGTAGGGGTTGGGGACAAAGCAGGGGTTTGGGGACAGGCAGGGATTTGGGGACAGCCAGAGGTTGGGGACAGGCAGAGTCTGGGGACACGGAAGGGCTAGGGAAGGCAGGATCGGGGACAGGCTGGGGTTGGGGACAGGCAGGGGTTGGGGACAGGCAGGGGTTGAGGACAGGCTGGGGGACAGGCTGGGGTTGGGGACAGGCAGGAGTTGGGGACAGGCAGGATCGGGGACAGGCAGGGGTTGGGGACAGGCAGGGGGACAGGCTGGGGTTGGGGACAGGCAGGATCAGGGACAGGCAGGGGTTGGGGACAGGCAGGGGTTGGGGACAGGCAGGATCGGGGACAGGCTGGGGCTGGGGACAGGCAGGGGGACAGGCAGGAGTTGGGGACAGGCAGGGGTTGGGGACAGGCAGGGGTTGAGGACAGGCTGGGGGACAGGCTGGGGTTGGGGACAGGCAGGAGTTGGGGACAGGCAGGATCGGGGACAGGCAGGGGTTGGGGACAGGCAGGGGGACAGGCTGGGGTTGGGGACAGGCAGGATCAGGGACAGGCAGGGGTTGGGGACAGGCAGGGGTTGGGGACAGGCAGGATCGGGGACAGGCTGGGGCTGGGGACAGGCAGGGGTTGGGGACAGGCAGGGGGACAGGCAGGATCGGGGACACGGAAGGGCTGGGGAAGGCAGGATCGGGGACAGGCTGGGGCTGGGGACAGGCAGAGGTTGGGGACAGGCAGGGGTTGGGGACAGGCAGGGGGACAGGCAGGGGTTGGGGACACGGAAGGGCTGGGGACAGGCAGGGCTGCCGTCCCCATCCGCCTCGGCCCCTCCGCCTCACCTGGGTCCTAGCGCCTGCCGCCGCCCCGGCTGCTCCCCGACGCCCACCCCGCCGGGAGAAGCCGCCGCCGCCGCCGCCATAGGCCCGGGCAGCCAGGCCAGACGGGATCGCGACCCAGGAAGAGGAAACGGGGCCGGGCTGCCCAGGATCCGGGGCGGAGCGGGTGGAGGAGGCCGCCCGGGCCCGGCCCCATCTGTAATCCCATCCCCGGCCCCGGCCCCAGCCCCCAACCGCGTCCCCAGCCCCATCCCTGACTCCATCCCTGTCTGCATCCCCGTCCCCATTTGCATCCCCTTTCCCATCCCCGGTCCTCACCGAGCTCCCCGCTCTCCTCCAGGCTTTTCCCAGGAAGACACCCCCTTTCCGTGTCATTTGGCCAGCTCTGTGTTACCGCTTCCCGTTCAGTGGGTCACACGTGGTGACAAACCATCACTGGAGGGTTTCGCATTGTGTCTTCTGGGTTTGGCTCCCAACAGCTCCAAGCAGCCCCAGGTTCTCCCCAGGGAGAAGCATCATCCCTCCCACAACGGGCTTGCGCACACTTGAGGCATTAGATTCTCCTCCTCTTAAAATTAAACTCCTCCTCTTGAGGCATTAAATTAGCTGCTCAAACCCGGCAAACGAACCCGGAAACCTTGAGGCACATGCTGAAGGGACGGCAAACGCCTCGGGGTGGGCTGGAATCGGGCCACCTAAGTCGTGGCTCGGGTTCGGTCGGCGTCTTTTTCCATCCCCAGGCTCCGGAGGCGGTGGCTGCATCCATGGGCTTGAGTGAGCGTGGTGAAATGCCAGGACAAGGCGGATTAGTGCTGCACAGAAGAGTGGACAGCAGGGCTTGGGTTTTTTTTTTTAAAGAAAAAAAAAGCTAATTTATTGGGATCTTTGCATTAGGTAGCACACGCACGGAGGATCAAACCTCTTGAACAGGATGGCTGGTTACTGGAAAGGTCTTGGTAGCAG
This sequence comes from Numenius arquata, assembly GCF_964106895.1. Taxonomy (NCBI): domain Eukaryota; kingdom Metazoa; phylum Chordata; class Aves; order Charadriiformes; family Scolopacidae; genus Numenius; species Numenius arquata. The sequence goes on from NC_133583.1 coordinate 25,432,901, forward strand.
CATCTCCAGCTGGAACAGGTGAGACACCCCTGGCTTACACCCACCCGGTCCTGCATGGTCACCTGCCTCATCTATTGTTATTAATTATCTTAAACTACCTACAAAACATCTCCTAACTATCTTCTGTGTATCTTCTGCTATTACAACCCATCAGTGTGCCGTTTGGGCAACGCTGCAGCAGGAACCCCCTGGGGAGGCCATGGGATGCCCAGATGCTCCCTGCAGGTCCTTCACTAGCCCATGGAGACACACAGTTGGTGCTTCTCCATTGACTTAAAGCACAGTAGGAGCTCCTGGGGGGTCTTCAGGCCTGTCCCAAGGCTCCTGTATCCACAAGTCAGAGGTTTTCCTTGGAGTTTCGTCCATCACTTCCACAAGGGTTGGTCTGGTGCCTCACTGCTGCAGGAATGAGCTGGGCAGTACCTGTACCACCCTGGGACTGGATGTCCATCGTGTGTCGGGTGTGTGCCTGGACACAGTCCTGATTCCCAGCCACACCACTCAGGAGGAAAAACTGAATTTTATCCTTCCATCCCACTTACAACTTAAATACTACAGCTGTTGTTAGAGCAGACCCTGAGGAAGGGGTTCCTCTGGGCAGCTCTGGAGGGTTTCCAAGCACTCCTGGAGGGTTTCTAGGCTTTTCAGGCCATTGTGGTGGCCAAGGGACACTCGCCTGTCCCAGATGCTCCATCCCTGACCCTGCCTTTGATGTTGCACAAATTAAGGGCAGGAAACTGTGCTGCGCAGGGTCAGTGAGTTCACCATTGCCTGCCTGACCTTGGGCGAGGGGAGGGACATGGCCTGGTGTCCCACAAGGGACAGTGGCGGTGGGAGGGGACATCTCGGTGCAGGAACAGGGGTAACGTTGGCCCAGAAAACTGAGCAGCTCAGGTTTGGTGGAGGAGGGAAGGTACAAAGAGCAGGTCTCCAGACATCGAGCCCAAGGTATTCCCTGCCTGGGCAGGACACCCGGTTCCCCTTGCGTCATTCTTCGGCCGCCGGGAAAGGTGGATCGTGGGCATGGACCAAGGCCAGGAGACTGGGGCACGGGCAGAGAATTTCCTAGAGCCTGATGCAAGCCCTCGCGGGAAAATGCGAGATAACTGAGTAGCAAAAGGCACCTGCAGAGTTAGGGGTGAGAGCAGTGCAGCAGTGGACGGAGAAGCAACATGGCAGGGCTTCGGGTACGCTCCGTCCTGGTGACGGGGGCCAACCGGGGCATTGGCCTGGGGCTGATCCAGCATTTCCTGGAGATGCCAAAGCCACCCACGTGGGTCTTTGCGGGTTGCCGGGACCCCAAGGGACAGCGAGCGCAGGTGAGGCCGGGCTGGGAGGCAGCGGGTTGTGCTGGGGATGGGAGCGCTGGGTGCCGGGGCAGCGGGTCGGAGCAGGGAGGGGGTCTGCCAAGGGCTGGGGCTGCAGCCGGGCACGCGCGGCACAGGGAGCCAGGCTGGGACAGCCCTGGGACCAGCTGTGGCTGGCGTGTGCGGAGGGGACAGTGGCCCATGGCCTGTGGGGGAGGCAGGGAGCCCCGTGCCAGGGGAGCGGGGCAGTTGGAGCAGGGTGCTGGGTGTGAGGGCGGGCAGGGACGGAGCCAGAGCCAGACGGGCTTTGCCCGGGAAAGGCTGAGCCTCTGCAGGGGCAACCCCTCCTGCCCCTCCGTGCCCAGGCGGCCCCTCTCTTGCAGGAGTTACAGAATTTGGCTTCCAAGCACCCCAACCTGGTCATCGTCCTGCTCGGTAGGTGCCCCGAGGTGGGGTCCCTCGCCCCGGTTGCCCTGGCGTGTGCCCGGGCGCTGCACACACCCTGGGAGCCCCGTGCCGGGAGGGAGCCGTGCCCACGGGCTGGTGCCTGCGGGGACACCGGGTGCTGCCATCCCTGGGGGGACACAGGGGACCCCAATCCACCATGGGGATGCTCATTTCCCCTGTGTTGGCCCTGCAGAAGTCAGCGACCCCGCCAGCATCAAGGCAGCTGCAGCCAGAGTCGGGGAGCAGCTGGGGGGCTCGGGGCTAAACCTCCTCATCAACAACGCTGGGATGCTGATATGCAACACACTTGACATCGAGACGCTGGAGAACATGACCCAGGTTTACACCACCAACACGGCTGGGCCCCTGCTGATGGGCCAGGTGAGACCCTCACCCATCAGTGCTGTCCCCAGGGAGATGATGGGGTCCAGCCTCTGCTCCAGTGCCGATGGGCTCTTGCCTGACACAAAGCTCATGGAGCCTCTGTCTGGAGCTCAGGAGCTGGAGCCTGGTGGGCTGTGGCAGTGGGAAGAGGCGGGAGGATGCTCCGGTCCTGGTGCCAATGTTGCCCGCTGTGACAGGAGCTGGTCCTCTCCCCTGTCCCACCTCCATGTGTGCCCCTGTCTCCTCTTCCTCCTCACAGGCGTTCCTGCCCTTGCTGAAGAAGGCTGCCCAGGGAAACCCGGGCTCAGCGCTGAGCTGCAGCAAGGCAGCCATCATCAACATGTCCAGCATCGGGGGCTCCCTTGCTTCTCCCACTGGTTGGGATCTGATGCAGGTTGTCTCGTACCGCTGCAGCAAGGTACAGCCATGCCGTGCTGGGGACAGGTTTGCTTCCCCTGCCCTGTCCCAGCCGCGGGGTCTGGCCGCGTCCCCTCGCAGCCACCCTTCCCCTCCCACCGCCATCCCACCCTCTCTCCCCGCAGGCCGCTCTCAACATGCTGACCAAGTGCCAGTCCCTGGGCTACCGGGAGCACGGCATCCTCTGCACCGCTCTCCACCCTGGCTGGGTGCAAACAGACATGGGGAGCTCAGCTGGACACACGGTAGGAGTTTCCCCCCGGCGGGTCCCTCACAGCCCCTCTGCTGATTGCCCCCGGGAGGGAGTCGCTGCCCGCAGCCCCCGACCACCCCCTCCCTGCCTCCTCCATCCCTGCCCGGGCGGCTGCCTCAGCCCCGGCTGCCCCTATCCCCTCGGCTCCCTGCTCGGCCCGGGGCTGCCGCCTTTCCCCTCGCCCTCCGGCGGCTCCTCACCCCGGCCCGGCTGCTCCAGGGCAGCCCTGAGCCCGGCCTGGGCCAGGGGCTGCCTCTCCCCCCTCTCCCGCAGCCCCCCGTGACGGTGGAGGCCAGCGTGCGAGGGATGCTGAAGGTGCTCTCCTCCCTCGGCGAGAAGGACACCGGCGCCTTCCTGGACTGGGAAGGGAAGGTGGTGCCCTGGTGAGGCGCCCGCCCGGCCTCCTGGCAGCGGGGCCCGGTGCCGGTGCTCCCGCCAGCCCCCAGCCTCAATAAAGCCCTACCCGAGAGCCCCCGGCTCTGCTCTGCGGCCCCGCTCCTTATCCCGGGCTGCGGCCGTGCCCGCAGCCACCCGCCCGCCCCACGGCTGCCGCGGGGGTCCCCACCAGTGACACCCCCCGGGTGCTGTGGCACCGTGGCCGCCCTCTGGGGGCGTCCCCTCCAGGAGGCACCGCAGATGGGGCACAGCCCCTCTCCTGGCAGTGGGGCTGCCCCAGGGACTTGGGGCGTCGCGGCGGTGGGACCCCCGGAGCCATGCAGACACCACTCGGACAGGGTGCCCCAGGGTCTGGGGGTCACAGGGACAGGGTGCCCCAGGGGCCGGGGGTCGCAGGGACAGGGTGCCCCAGGGGCCGGGGGTCGCAGGGACAGGGTGCCTGAGGGTCTGGGGTTCACAGGTACAGGGTGCCCGAGGGGCCGGGGGTCGCAGGGACAGGGTGCCCGAGGGGCCGGGGGTCGCAGGGACAGGGTGTCCCAGGAGCTGGGGGTCGCAGGGACAGGGTGCCCGAGGGGCCGGGGGTCGCAGGGACAGGGTGCCCCAGGGGCCGGGGGTCGCAGGGACAGGGTGCCCTCTCCCCTCAGCTGGGGGTCACTGGGTCGCAGGAGGACAGACGGACACACGGTGCTCGGGCAGCACCTGGGCAGTGGGTGCCAGGCTCGGCCAGGGCCTGCCTGTCATGGCAGGCTGTCCCGTCCCCTCCCACTCTCTCCTCAGCCCACCTCGCCCAGGACGGGGCTGCCGGGGAGTGACCCCCGAGGCCTGGAGGAACCCCAGCTCTGGATTTGGCCCCGGCCCCCTGGGCAGGTCGGGGAGCTCTGGTGGGAAAGCAGTGGCCTCTGGAGAGGGGCCGGCACTGGCCCAACATGGCTGGCACCACCATGGGGAGGGAGGGGAAGGGCTCCTGGCCCAGCCCTGGGTGGAGCGGCCACCAGCCATTGGGGCTGGGGGTGTGTGGGGATGTGACGCCCGTCTGGGTGACTGCACTCCCCATGGGGACAGCCTGGGGCTCAGGAGGCCTGTCCCCATGCTGACACATCCCCCGGCTGCTGTGATGTTCTCCTCCATGCTTTCCTGGGCCCGGTGCTGGCAGGGCTGGGCTTGCTCCACTCCATGGGTCTTTCATGGGACAATCAGTGAATGGGCATTGGCTTGGAGGAGGCAAGAGCAAGGCAGAGAAGGTCTTCTCGTGGCCATCTGAGGCATGACCAGGTTCATGGGACCCAGGGGAGGTGGATGAGCCCAACCTGTTTCCAGTGCTATATGGGGACGACGTGGAAAGACCATCTTGTGAAGCTGTCAAGCCCACCAGAGCTTGACATCCCACATCCCTCCCACACGCTTCTCCCGCCCTCCTCATCCACCACAGCTTCTCCTGGACAGGCTGCCTGGTAGCTCCTGGGTTACGGGGCCAGGTTTCACAAGGTCAGCTGAGGTGGCCTGAAAACCCAAGTGATTTTTGCCCTTTGGTAACAAGGGCTGGCTCCCAGCCAGGAACTCTGTCCTAGAGTTCGAAGAGCTGGAGAAGTTGTTCCTGGAGCCAAGGGTTTGTTCGAGCCCCGAGTGGGTGGGGTGGCCGCGGAACATGCTATAAAGAAGCATTAGGAGCTGAGCAAACACCAGCCAGAGCAGCGGGAGGAGAAGCGACATGGCAGGGCTTCACATCTGCTCCGTCCTGGTGATCACCTAAAGCCTCAATAAAGCCCTGCCGAAGAGCCCCTGGCTCTGCTGTGTGGTCCCACGGCTGCCGCGGGGGTCGCCACAAGTGACACCCCTGTGGCCGCCGTCTGGGGGTGTCCCCTCCAGGAGGCACCGCAGATGAGGCACAGCCCCTCTCCTGGCAGTGGGGCTGCCCCAGGGACTCGGGACGTCCTGGCAGTGGGACCCCCGGGGCCATGCAGACACCACTCGGACAGGATGCCCGAGGGGCTGGGGGTCACAGGGACTGGCTGCCCTCTCCCCTCAGCTGGGGGACACTGGATCGCAGGGGGACAGACGGACAGACGGTGCTCGGGCAGCAGGTGCCAGGCTCGGTCGGGGAATGAGGTTGCGGGTGTGGAGATGGAGCACAGAGGCATCAGCTCCCGGCGTTTACAGATCTGGGGAGTACGGGGGGGGCTGCAGGGCCCTGCGTGGGGTAGGGAACGGGAGAGAAGCTGCTCCCCGTGCCCTTCCCTTCTCCCTGGCAGCCCAGGGTGGGTGGAGGGCGAGCAGAGGGAAGTGCCAGAGAGTGGGAGGCAAGAAGCACCATCATCTGTCCGTCCGTCTGTCTGTCACCAGGGCAGGCTGTTCCCTTCCCAGTCAAGGAAGGTGCCGGAGGTGTCCTGGGAGAGGCTGGCCAGCACGGTCAGGATGCCCCGCACGCTGTGCTCCACCATCAGGGGTGCCTGCAGAAGAGGACATGGTGCAGCGTTGTTGCCATGGGCTGCCACCGGCACGGAAAGCATGGGCTGGAGCCAACCAGAGGGTGCAGCACCCGTCATGATCATGGGGGATTTTTCCTGACTGCCACCCCCTTGCTCTCCATGCTGGGCATGCTCTTGGTATGAGTCAGCTCGCTGCCGGTTCCCTGCCTGCTCCACCCCAGGAGATGGTCCTGGCAGCGAGAGCATCACACATCCCCAGCCCCAAGTGCCCCTGCTCTCCCCCAAGAGCTGGAGGGTACAGCCGGGATCCTGCTGACCCTTCCCTGCACAGCCCAGTACCTCCTCCGTCCCCATGTCGGTCTTCACCCAGCCAGGATGGATGGCCGCGCACAAGATCCCCTTCTCTTGCAGCTCCGCAGCCAGGCACCTTGTCACCATGTTCTGGGCAGCCTGGAAGAGGCACCACCATGCCAGCACCACCATGCCAGCACCACCCAGGGCACAGGTGGGCAGGAGAGGGGATGTTTCCCAGCCAGAAAATGGTTATGGAGGTGGGAAATGGCTGGGGTGAAGCATCGGCACCACCCGCCTGAAGGGCTCAGTCCCGGGTGCTGCTGTCTCCATCTCGGTGCTTGCGCTTGGGAGGACCAAGCAGGGGGTGAGTGGCCTGGGGCAGGTGGGTGCCCCTGTGGGCTTCTCCCCACGGGCACGTTACACAGCAGAGCATCCCCAGCACCTCCCCTGGCACCTCACCTTGCTGGCACGGTACGGGTACATGGGGGCCTGCAGCACCCCGAGGCACAGCCCGATGGAGCCCAGTTTGGTGGAGACGTTGATGACGGCGGCCCTGCTGCAGCTCAGCCCCTCCTTCCCCGCGCCCTTCGCTGCCTTCTCCAGCAGCGGCAGAAATTCCTGGCACAAAGACACCCACGCTCAGTTAATCCGTGACAAACCCGGAGCCTGAGGAGCGCCCTGGAGGTCTCTGTCCCAGAGCGTGGATGAGCAGCTGGACAGACACCCCTGGCAGAAGGGCAGGGGAAGGGGAGGATGCCCCAAGGACTGTCCAGGCTCCAGATTTTCCCTTCCTCAGGGAAGGAGGGAGCCAACACGGCCAGCCTTGGGCGGGCAGGAGCTCCAGGATGGGAGATGCTGGGGCAGAGCTGAGCTGCCTCTCGGCCTCCCTGCTCCTCTGGGTGGGCAGAGGAGACCCACGGTCTTGCTCTTGCTCCCATCAGTCTGTCTCATTCCAGAGAGCCAGAACCCACCCAGCTGAGGTGACACCATGGGGAACATCTCCCCAGGCAGGAGAAACCTAAAAGCTCCACACATACCTTGGTAACCTGGAGTGTCCCCACCACATTGGTGGCAAACACGGAGAGCATCTCCTGCGAGTCCAGGGAGTGCAGCGTGGCGTGGGAGCTGACACCCGCGTTGTTGATGAGCAGGTTCAACCCCTGGTCCTTCAGATGAGATTCCACAGCCTGCACAGCCCCTTGGATGCTGGGCACGTTCACCGTGTCTGCCGGGGCAAAAAGCAAAGGGGAGGAGGGCTCCAGCAGGTCACACAGCCTCCGCTGGAAATGTGCTGTGGCTGGAATGGTTCTCTTTAGGCATTATCCAGAAAGAAAGGACCAGGTTTAGCAGGTGAAGGTGTTAAGAACAGTGAAATGAGCAGCAGCTTGTCCTCACCTCATGGTTCCCCAGCCTGAATTAAATCTTGATTCAGCTCCTTTTTGGTCCTATGGAAGCTACTGCTAAGGAGAACTTGGCGGTGTTTGCTTTCCATATTCAAGAATTTATGATTGCACAAGGGATGCTTGGTGCTCACGCTCTGAGGGTCCCGGTTCTATTTCTACCAGGAGCCAACACAGTCGGATAAGCACATTTTAAGGAGACACCATCTTTGGGGAAACAACCTGACTACACCCTTTGAGTCCTTCGGTATTGCACCACAGCCATGGAGGCTGTGAAATTGGGGGGGGGGACGGACACTTTCATTTTATTCTTAATTACATGAAGATCTTGGTTGATATCTGTTCTGACTGATCATTTAGAGCTATCTTTGCCTTTTTTAACAATTTGTGCTTAAATTGATCTTCCACAGCACGACTTCCCATGGCTTTGCACCCGTTTGTATGCAAAAATCCTTCCTTTTTTCTTTTATTTAGATTTTTTTTTTTTTTTTTTTTTGCTTCACATTGTTACCGAGGAGGATTTGGAACTGACGGATGAGCCGAGGCGAGTACAAGTAATAAAAGATTTGGGATATAACCCGCACTATTTGTTTGTGGGCTCAAGAAACCAGAAACAACCGACCTCCCTGCAATTGTGCTGACAGAGGTAAGCACTTCCAGAGCCTTTTTCTCCACTTAATTACTGGTATCGCTTTGAAAATCTGCCATGCTTTAATTGCCGGCTTTTTTTTTGGCTGAAGCAGCAGGCGTGGTATTTTTTGAAATTTACGGTCAGCGTTTTGGGTTTGCTCATTGGGATGCGCGTCCCTGACCGGGTGCTCGCCCCACTGAAGCGGCCACTGTTGATTTAAAAGGGGTCACCTCACCACCTTCGGGATCTGGAACGTTAGGCCGACGTTAAACTTTATTATATTGCCTTTTACTATCCCAAGAGCACCCCCAAGCCCTTAAGAACCATGAATATTCAAGTGAACGGGCATGTTGGGGTGTGCCTTTACCCCCCGCGCACATTTTTGCCCACATTTTTTGGCCGGTGCTAATCTGATAAGCCTGCTGGGAGGGGTTGCGGGGGGGGATTGAAGAACTAGATTTCTTTTTTGCAACACTTTGGCCCCCGAGCTGTGTTTCCGTTCTCATGCTTAGACAAGACCTACATAGCAAAAGTTTGCCAGGCTGAATATTCCCTTATTGGAGTATTTTGTACACTGATGAGCGGCAGAACAATCCAGTTTTCTGGCATTTTTAACTAGCCCGGTGGCTTTATGGTGGGAAGCAAGAATGCGAGTGGCCCAGGACTTGTACCACCTTGCCTTGTGCAGCATGGACCTTTGTAGAGGTCACATGAAAATATTTGGGGGGGAATTTGATAAAATAATCTGCTGTGGGGCTGCCATACATGAGAGGATGGAGCCTTAGGATTTGAGGGGACACGTGTGGCCGGCTGCAGGACGTGTCACAGGGTGCTCTTTAGTGACTTCTCTTTGGAAAACGATCGAACGGAGTTCAAGGCTCCATCACCCCACCACATGAGGGATCTTTCAGTCGCTTTGGTGAATGATTAATTGCGCTGTTTGGACATCCCGAGTCACTGCTCCAAGGGACCAGGCGGGTGGGACCAGCATGTTTCTAGTGCTGGGGCCAGCCACATTGGCTGAAGGAGCAAACTCTTGTCTCCTTGGAAGAAATAAGTCTGGTTTTTGGGAGGTATGTGCTTTAGTAAAAGTTGTTTATTCAGTGGTCAGCCCCTTTTATGTTGGCCATGCTTTGGTGAGCAAAGTAAACATGCTCTTCCCATCACGTACTGATGGTTGGTGCTCGCGGGTAATTTTAAAGATGCTATTTTTTACTACAAAGAACATATTCTGCTTTGATAATCTATTTAATAATAAGAGGGAGATTTGCTGCCTCTTTTTAGAAAAGCTTGCCTTTGGGAATCCTTTCTTTGCTAAGAAAAGCTAAAATTTACTTGAACTTTTCAGGTGTTTTTAGACAAATAAATAGGTTGGTTGAGACTGATATGGTGTTTGCGTTGCCTTGATTCAGTTTTCTTATTATTGCCTTGATTCTTGATTGCCAGTTTTCTTATTATTAGTTCTAAGGAAATACTCAGAAGTATTTAGAAGGCCTGGCTGTTTCCCACCTCACTTATTACAGAGATGGCAACTCTGATGCAAACACTTCCCTAAAAAGCTTCTTTTGGGTTTGGATGGGTTTTTTTTTAACCAACTCTTCTTAAAAACAAAGTGGCTGCGAGCAGCCCCTGCTCCCTCAGACACCTCTGTCTGCCTCCTTGAGACACATCTGCAGGAAACCATGTTCCTCAACCTGGTGCTCCTCATCTCCCCATGCTTCCCTCCAATGCTGTCCTCCCCAGCGAGCCCCCATCCCTGCCCAGCACCCTGGAAGAAGCCTCCTGCCTGCAAATATCCCAATTTTGGCAACACCAGGGGCTGCCCTGGATGCTCTCCCTCTTCTCCCCCAAGTCCCTGTGCTGTCCAGGTCCATTTGCCACCTTTTCCTGCTGCTCCCTGGTGCTGCTGACAAAGGCCACCCAATCCGGCTGCCTCCATGGAAGCAGGAAAAGGACATCTCCCCAGTCCGGGGTGTGGATGGGCATCCCGAACCCCTGGGTCTGAGCATCAACCTGGGATACCACCACAAGGCCAGATTTCTCATGTGCATCCTTTTAGCCAATTTCTTTTCTCCCTTTTTTGTTACCAGCAGCAAAGGAAACGCTGACCACGGCCACCTCCAGACCCCAAACCAACCCTCCCACTCAGGAAGCAGCCGGAAAGTTTGCCTGTACTGGTTTGAGCAACACGGGACTAACTTCACTTCTAATGCTTGGGAGAAGCCCACTTTTAGAAGGCTCCGGTTTCTGAATTGGTGACAATATTTCCTTTACGGCCAGCTCGGGGGTGCGAGTCTCAAGGTCTCGGTGTTTTCGAGCTCACCAGGTGCGGGGACGAGGAGGAGCGAGACCCGGGCACTTGCCCCAAGATGGTAACAGGGTTATTTCATACCATGAACGTCACATTCCGTAGAAATTAGAAACTTTGCTGAGGAGTCCTCTCTCTCTCTCTCTCCCTTGGTGGCTGCCTCCCTGAGAACTCCTTGCCCCGGTGCTGGAGCCCTGAGCCCTTCCCTTCCTCCCGAAGCCGCAGCGCTCGCAGTGTCCCACATTGGCTGTCCCTGCGGGGAGGGCACGGCTCCCTGGGATGGGACGGGCTGGGGACAGTCCTCGTGTGTTTTATACTGGTGTCAGGACCAATACTGGTTCTTTAGTGTTATTAATGTTAATTATTTAGCCTTATCCTATTAAATCTGTTTATATTTCAACCCTCAGTTTTCCTTGTTTTCCCCGATTCCCCTTCCTGGGTGGGGAGGGATCATGGGGTGAGAGAATAATTGTCTAAATGACAATAAATTGTTAGGGATTTTCTCAAACCTTAATAACCCATGAAACTTGCTCAGCTGAGGTGTCCAGACCCACCTCTATCTGGCTCCGAAGCCAGTTTGACTGCTTCCAGACAGAGGCCAGCTCGGCTTGGTGGGGGAAGCCTGCCCAGACGTGTGCCCATCCTGCCCAGGTGTGCATCCATCCCTCCCATCCACGCCTGGCAGGGCTGGAGCTCCCTGGCTGCCCGTCAAAATTGTCCCCGGTCCCCTCCTGGAAGCCAGCAGAGGGCTAAAAGCCATGTGGGGTGGGAGGTTGTTCCATACCTAGCTGGACCAGTTTGATGCTGGGGTGCTGGGCAGCTAAGTCTCGCAGCGCCTGGAAACAAAGCGATGGAGCAAGGGAGGAGGTTAGATGTCACCAGCAGCATGGCCGGGTCTCCCACCCCTGTTCCCAGGTCACCCCAGCTGGAGATGGGCCAGGCTGGCTTTGATTTTGCTGGGGAGACCATGCAGTGGTCCCCCCCCCAGTGGATGGGGCATGGTGGTATCCCCATGGCTGGCAAGAGAATGGGCGCCACTGGGCTCCATGTCCTGGGTGATCCCAGCATGGAGAAGGGGTTGGCCAACCATTAGGGTGGTCAGGAGTGAGTGCTGAGGACCACGTCTGTCCCTCCAACCTCATCCCACCCAGCTGGGTCATCCCACCCAGATCCAGCAGAGCTGCTGGAGCCACCAGTTCCCTTGTCCCAGCTGGCCCAGGACCATCCCTGTCCCCTGTGCCCACACTGACCTTCCCTCTCGGACCCTCGGGGTGGCGGCAAGTGGCAAAGATGTGGTGGGGTGGCTGGGGGCTGGCGGCCAGCTGCCTCACAAGCTCCAGCCCGATGCCTCGGTTGGACCCCGTCACCAGGACGCTCCGAGCCAGCACAGCCATCTTGGCGGCCTCCGCACCGGGCGGTGACACAGGGCAGGCTTGCTGCCTGTTTGGCGTTGGAAGAGGAGCTGGGCACGGCCCAGGGTGTGGCTGCGGGCGCCCACGGGGACGGTGCCAGCACCAGCACACGGGACCATGTGTCTTCTACATTACCCAGTTCCCCACCACTCATCTCCTCTAAAGCCCCAGCTCCCAGAGTCCTCATAACTGATAGAGATGGGTGACCTCCACCAGGAGCTTGGAAACACCACCAGGAGAAGAAAAACAGGTCCAAATCTGGCTGTGGGCAACAATCTCTCAGTTTAGGGGATGAGTTTGGGATGGCTGAATCCAGTGATGCTCCTCCAAAGCCCAGTCTGGGAAGCGCAGGGACTGCAAGCTCAATCCATGCCCATGTTTTCACTCAGGAGCCAACAGAGAAGACGACTCCCAGGTCCCTGCAGCTCTGTCCACCCCCTGCTGGGGCTGCAAGCTCATGGCCACCACCCTTCTCCTTGCTGGAGGACAACACTGGATGCTCATCAGCCCAAGAGGTGCCTGCAAAGCCAAAGCTCCTTCAGCCCAGACCAGCCTGGGGACATGAATTTTTAGGAGGCAGAAGTGAGTGAGGTGCTAAAAGAAACAAAGAACCACCACGTGAGAAGCCTCCGCTGAACCAGAAGAATTGGGTCAACCCGAATTGAAGGTGGGGGAGGAAATAAGAAGAGAAAAGTAGCAGGGATGGGTCGGTCACATCTGGATGTGCCCAAAGGGACACATCTCTCAGCCTGGTGGAGGGGACAGACCTAACTGTTCCCCAAGTGGCTCCAGGTTTGGCGACCACCAAAGAAACACTTGGGCCAGCAGCTGGGAGACGGTGGAGGGACTCCAAGTCTGGAAGATCTGTTTCAGGTGACACAAAGCATGGAGTAACGTTTCCTTCCATCTTGGCGGGCAGAGCATGGCCCCCACGAGAGGTGAGGGTGCTGGGTGTGGATTTGGAGGCTCTGACCTGCTGTAGGTGGCATCATGGAAGGTGAAAGCACCTGTGCAAGCACTTGCACTGCACGGACTTGCCCGCTCCTGCTGCTATCTGTGAGCAGCACCCCATGGGAGCAGAGCTCCTATTAAGAACCAACAAGACTGGAGTTTCCTCTTTTCCTTCCAGGCTCCTTGGGAAGGAGAGAAGGGACACAAGTGAAAAGGACTGCAGGACCAGGAACCAGGAATGGCCACCTCCAGCTCTGGGGTCACCAGCATCAGAAGGGCATGGACCTGTTGGAGCATGCCCAGAGGAGGCCACGGAGATGCTGGGAGGGCTGGAGACCCTCTCCTGTGAGAACAGCCTGAGAGAGTTGGGGGGGTTCAGCCTGGATAAGGCTCCGGGGAGACCTTAGAGCCCCTTCCAGTCCCTCAAGGGGCTCCAGGAAAGCTGGGGAGGGACTCTGGATCAGGTAGGGGAGCCCTAGGACGAGGGGTAATGGCTTCAAACTGAAAGAGGAGAGATGGAGATGAGATCTGGGGAAGAACTTCTTTGCTGTGAGGGTGGTGAGAGCCTGGCCCAGGTTGCCCAGAGAAGCTGTGGCTGCCCCATCCCTGGAGGGGTTCAAGGCCAGGTTGGAGGGGGCTTGGAGCAACCTGGTGTGGTGGGAGGTGTCCCTGCCCAGGGCAGGGGGTGGCACTGAGTGGTCTTTAAGGTCTCTTCCAACCTAAACCAGCTTCTTCAGTTTGGAGAAGACCTGGATGGGCTCTAGTCCAAGCCCCGTCGGGAGAAGCAGGGTCAGTGATGACTTCAGATCAGGTTGCCCAGGGCTTGAACTAGACCTCAAAAACCTCCAGGGACCCCTGGACTCCCATTTCGGTGATTGCTTGTCCTCACAGTTAATTTTTTGTCAATGCAACACCTCCCCTGTGCACATGCAGTCCCTCTTGGCCTTGGATTTCATGCCTTCGTTGTCCCTAAATCTTCACCAGGTGTGCGAGAGCCAATCGACACTCTGAGCCGAGAGATGTGTTTTTATTTCAATTCTGCAGAATCGGGTGCCGGGCATTTAACAACAGCCGGCAGCACCTCACCTTTCAAACCACCCAATATTTATAACAATACAGCCGATTGGTCAATAATGATTCATTCACCACTCCTAACTATACATATGCATCTAAGCTCACATCTGAGACATTTAGGGAGGTTATCTGATTAGCATGCTCATTATTCACAAAGAGGTGTGTATTTTAGCATTGTAATTGCCCAAGGTTACTGTGGGATGCACTTTTGGCTCAAATTTGGTCCAGAAGTTTTATTTGTTGCCATCTTATGCCTAAGTCAGCAACTGTAAAAGAACACAAAGGACACAGTTTTCGTTTCACACCCTATTTAAGTTCGAGCACCTTCTGTGATGTGTCAACCCAAACTTCTCGATAAACCTTTTGTCTTTAGACATCCCCCTCAGCCTGTCAACTCCCCAACTGCATGACCAGAGCATGTTTGCCATGTACTGAACCGCCCCCACACACACCTCTTAGCCATACCCTTGTCCCTTGAGACCCACGCAAATGTCTTGTAGCCATGACATCCACCAACAAGCAAGCCTGCAGGGGCTTTGGTCACCACCCCTCGCCCACCATCCCCTGCCAGCTCCCTCTCCCCCACATCCCCTTCTTGGCCTCAGCCTTTTGCAGCCCCTTGCTCTCGCCACACCAGCCACCCAGGCCTCAGGCCCACCTGCCAGCCATGGGGCTGGGCCGGGTGAGCCAAGACCTCATAGTAATGCAGTGTCGTGGCGACGAGAAGAGGTTGAAGGGCCCTGACGGTCCCAGTCCCTTCGGTGTCCCCTGCCCCGGACCAAACCTCCCACCCCAGCCCCGCCATACTGCTAACTCCTAAAATGGCGGCTCCCTGCCCGGCTTCAGCCCGCCCGCGTCACGTGGCCGCCGTTTCCCCTCATTGCATCAGCCGGCCGGGCGAAAGAAAGGGGGTGGGGCTGACCCAGAGCGACGGCCCCGGCAACCAATCGGAAGCCGGCATGCGGCGCTGCGGCGGGGCGGGGCGGGCGCTGCGGCGGGGCCGGGCGGTGTGAGGTGAGGGGCGGCGGTGGCGGCCCAGAGGTAGGGGTTGCGCGGCTTCGGCGGGGGCTGCGGGGTTGCCGGGTTTCGGGGAGGCGGGGGGAAGGGGAGTGTGTGTCTCCGCGGGCCGGCCGCCTCCTCTGCCCGCCCCGTCCGAGGGGAGGCGGCCTGACAGGGCAGGGGGCCGGGGCGGGCGGCGGTGAGGGGGCAGGAGGATGGCGGTGCCCGGGTCTCTTCAGGCGGGGCCGCGGCGTGGGGTGACCTGTCAGCCGGCTCTGCGGCGGCTCTCCGCAGGGCTGCCGGGCACCCGCTGCGCCCTCGTCTCTCCTTGGGCGCTTGTGGACCGGGTGGATGTCTGGGCAGAGGCCCTGCTCTGCCCGGGAGCCGCCGCTGCGCCAAGTCCTGCCCGCCTGGGCTCCCTCCTCAGCTCCCTCCTTGCCCTCCTGGGCTCCTTCCTTCCTTCCTCCAACGACTCACTGGCCTTATTCCTATGAGGAATTATGGTCCCTCTGTGCCGGGGCAGGATGCTGGGAGCTTGGCCCTCTGGAGAACCGCATTGCGCTCTCCATCAGCAAAGGACAATTATGTCCCCGTTAGGATATAGCGGAGGTGCTCACCTCCAAACCGTCATCTGTACAGTGATGCGATTCCTCGCTGGGAGGGTTTCCAGACATCCCTGGAACTGACCCTACTTTGAGCAGGGAGGGTGGATGAGGTGATACTCAGAGGTCATTTCCAAATGCAGCCATCCTATGATTTAATTACCCTGGATGATTTTAGGCATTAGCAATCCTCCCCCTCCCCTGTGTCCCTGGCAAGGCAGACACAACCTCTTACTAAGTTCAGGATCCAAGTGAACTTGGTATTTTAAAAATGCATGTTGTCCAAGAAAGGAAACCTGAGCTACAGCTCTAGAAATTGGGGAGTCTGGGGAGAAGAATTTGGGTTTGGGTCTGCACCATTTGGGGCAGACTGATGGTAAAATTGAGGAGTCGGTGAGACTGGTTATTGACGTGGGGAGGCCCTTTCGGGAGATGGAAGCAGTGATCCTGGTGTTACTGCTTCAGCTGACACCGTGTCAGAGCCTTGTTTTTTGTTGTTTCTTCAGACTGCACCAAGGCCTTGCCACTTTCCCTTCCGCTTGCTTTGGGCAGCTGTGACTTTGCAGCTTCAAGATGGAAGCTACGCTAACAGCTAGCCAGATTCGGCAACGGTTTATTGACTTCTTCAAAGCAAACAAACATACCTATGTGCACTCGTCTTCCACAATCCCCCTGGATGACCCCACGCTGCTCTTTGCCAATGCTGGTATGAACCAGGTAGGATTCCCACTGTGGGCCTTATGAACGTATCCTGTGGTAGATGAAACCCATGAAGCTGTTTGCAGGGCTGTTGGAGTGGAAAATTATTGTTGTTTTCTCCCATCTTCCTTCTGATCACAAAGAGGTGGTTGGTGCGTCCTCTGTGCTCTTACAAAATTAGCAGGAGCACTGGGAGATGTTCCTGTGTCTGCTGGGCTGACTGGGCAGCAATGGGAGCACTGCCCGTCACCCTTAGGCTCAAGGACCACGGCTAGTCCTGGCACAAGTGACTAACGGCATCTTAACGGAATCACAGAATTGTCAGAGTTGGAAGGGACCTATAGAGATCATCTAGTCCAACTCCCCTGCTAAAGCAGGGTTGCCCAGAGCACATCACTCAGGACGGCATCCAGGCGGGTCTTGAAGATCTCCAGAGAAGGGGACTCCACACCCTCCCTGGGCAGCCTGTTCCAGGGCTCTGCCACCCTCACCGGAAAGAAGTTTTTCCTCAGATTTGAATGGAACTTCCCATGTTCCAGCTTGTGCCCGTTGCCCCTCGTCCTCTCACTGGCAACCACTGAAAAGAGTCTGGCTCCCTCCTCCTTCAACCCACCCTTTAGATACTTGTAAGCATTATTAAGGTCTCCCCTCAGCCTTCTCTTCTCCAGGCTAAAGAGTCCCAGCTCTCTCGGCCTTTACATTCGTTTTGTGCGAGGCTGCTGTTACGCTGGCTGATAAGCAGGAATGAAGCTACAGAAGTGCTTTCCACACTTCCTTCCAGAGTGTATTGATTCTCGGCCGTGCCGAGTTTACCAATGTTGACTGTTGGCCAGCCTGCACGCAGCAGCTGTGATGATGCTGAATTCATAATCTCTGCTTTTGAAATGTAACTGTAAATACTAGGAATCCTATTTCTTTAGGGTTATGTAACTAGGAGTCTTAGTCCAAGATTCTTTCCTCTAACCCTTGCAAACCTTCCTGCTCTATGGTTCATAGATGATCTTAAGAATCAAGAAATATTTATTGATTTTAAAGAAACCTATATTTAAAAGATGTTCTGTTTTCATGTAGTAGTGCGGGTCATTCTGCCCTGGATCACTGCATACAGCCAGTGTGCCATGGAACCCTGGCCAGTGAGACTGGTCTCTCTTTGCAGGGAAATATCCAAGATATCTTTAAAGACTGGTTGGGGCTGGGCTGCTGAAAGGGCTCTGCTGGAGAGCAGTGTACCATTTTCGCCGCCTTTTTTTTTTCTGGTCGGCTGGGAATTTGGCTACTTTCAGTCCCTTTGGAAGTCCTGGGGTTTGGTGGGCTCCAGGAACACGAATGTGTGGGGGTAAAAGATACTTTATAGGCAGTGCTGCCTTCTCCTTGCACACAGGAGAGAGCAGGCTTCTTTCTGAAAGCTGCCTCAGGTAAATCCAGGCTAGTGGTATCTTGACATAGATGACGCTTACTGCCTTGCTGTCACTTGCAATGTTTGAAAACAGACTCTTAGCCCTTGTCTTGATTGCCCTGTTTTCTTTCCTCTCAGTTCAAACCCATCTTCCTCAATACTATTGACCCCTCGCACCCACTGGCTAAACTGAACAGAGCCACCAACACTCAGAAGTGCATCCGAGCAGGGGGCAAGCACAATGACCTGGATGACGTTGGGAAAGACGTCTACCACCACACTTTCTTTGAGATGTTGGGGTCCTGGTCCTTTGGGGATTATTTCAAGGTAAAATAGGCTAAATGCAGCTCTGAATCTCTTGCACAAAGGTACCCGTCTCTATGAACTCAGCAGAGCATTTACCAAGAGGAAGGAGAATACCTTGGCACAGGGTGGTTCCTAAGGTGCATGCGGCTCCTTTGGAATAAATGAGCTTGGAAGCTGTAGACCCTGTAGAATGTTTTGAGATTAATTACTTAAGGTTTACAAAGCTGATTATGTGAACTCTGCCAGTCTGGAGTCTTCAGGCAGAGGTTTTAGTGACTGTCATGGAGCTGTGAGGAGTTCCATGTGCTGTGCGACTATGATGGATCTCCCGACAGGAGTGATTATAACATAATGACATCCTTTCCCAAGCTTCTTGATAGCATAGTGTTCAAAGTTAGAAAGAGAATGTTAAACACACAGACTAACAGCAGAATTAAAAGGCTGTTTGGGGGCAGTGAACATACTAGGAGTTAACTTGGCTGCATCTAGAAAGCAATATGAGATGTTTCTTGTGCCCTGTTTGCTGCATATATTAATTTGCCTCTTTCTACTGTCAGAAGTCTGAAAGTTTTTGTTGTTTAGCTGCTAATACCTACACTAGCCAGTTCTCTGCGTGTTGAAGAGAAACTCTTTGCATTCACTTGCTGACCTCATCTTTCCTTCTGCAGGAACTTGCTTGTAAGCTGGCCCTGGACCTTCTCACCAAGGAGTTCGGCATCCCTGCTGAAAGACTCTACGTCACTTACTTTGGTGGAAATGAAGCTGCAGGGCTGCAGCCTGACCTGGAGTGCAAGCAGATATGGTTGAATTTGGGGTAAGGCCTTTAACTGAAGAAGGTGCATGTTTTGATGAGCGATAGTCATTCAGAGAAAGATGGCATGTGTCGTCTTTGTGGCAGGGCACGTATAATTAGAGGTTTTAACATAATTGAAGTGTCACAAATAACATTTACAGGGTGGCAGAGCTACAAAGCCAAAGGGAAGCACTGGTATTAGACAGAAAAACCGAGAGCTTTCATTTTAGAATCTCTGGTTTAAGCTTAAGAACGTAAGAGTGTGTCTGATTCTGTTTTGAACCTGTTGGAACTTTTCTAAATCTCAGTCATAGTCTCCCACCCTGCCTTGTCCTCTCCAAATTGAAGAGGACAATTGCTCTCTTCTATACTCTCTTCCTAAGGCAGCTCTTCCACCCCTAGGTACTTTTAGTTGCCTCCTCTATATATTTGCTGCTTTTACCTCACCCTCCTTGAGATGAGGAAGCAAAAACTTCACTCAAACCGTGGGTAGACCAAAGCTTGATGCAGTGGTGAAATGATGCCTTTGGTCTTGTGGCTGCAGTCCCCTCTGAAACGTGCCACTGACACCATGACACACCTCTACACTGTGGGGCCAAACCTGCCTCGTGTGGATTAAAGCTGGAGATCCACCTGCCTTCTTGCTGACGGCTTTGCTGAGGTGTTGTGTAGGCCACTGACTCCACCTGGAACAAGTGTCAGGCGCCAGCGTTCACTTGATCCTCCTCAGCAGGGATCCTGAGAGCTGTCTCAAGACTCTTAACAACTCATCTGCTCGTCCAGGGAATCAGTGAGCTGAGATTTCTCTAGTGCAGCCCTTAGTTTGGGGAATTCTTGCCTTACTGCTGGTCTCTTTTGCTCCATAAGTTTGTCATTGCAGGCTGGCTGAGGGGAGGATTCTGCCTGGCAATATGAAGGATAACTTCTGGGAAATGGGAGACACAGGCCCCTGTGGCCCTTGCAGCGAGATCCACTATGACCGGATTGGGGGCAGAGATGCTTCCCACCTGGTCAATCAGGATGACCCCAACGTCCTGGAGATCTGGAACCTGGTGTTCATACAGTTCAACAGGTGAGTGAGGGGGCTATGAAGATGATTAGGGCTACAAAGATGATGAGGGGACTAGAACATCTCTCTTATGAGGAAGGGCTGAGTGACTTGGGTCTTTTTAGTCTGGAGAAGAGAAGACTGAGGGGGGATCTGACCAATGCTTATAAATACTTAGAGGGTGGGTGTCAGGAGGATGGGGCCAGTCTTTTTTCAGTGGTGCCCAGTGACAGGACAAGGGGCAACATAGGAACGTGGGAAATTCCATCTAAACATGAGGAGGAACTTCTTTCCTCTGAGCGTGCCAGAGCCCTGGAACAGACTGCCCAGAGAGGTGGTGGAGTCTCCGTCTCTGGAGACATTCAAAACCTGCCTGGACACGTTCCTGTGCAAGCTGCTCTGGGTGGACCTGCTCTGGCAGGGGGTTGGACTGGATGGTCTCCAGAGGTCATTTCCAACCCCTGCCATTCTATGAGACCTGCTCCTTCCCCAGGCTGCTCCAGCTCAGCGTACGGGCTTGCTCAGACCTCACACTGGTTTACCTGCCCCTGGCTTGCTCATTGTTCCCTCTTGTCCAGGAGCTGTGCATTTTGTAATGCTCTGTCCCCTGACCCACCTGTACAGAAGAAGTTGGTTACACTGGCTTTGGGGACAGATGGGGAAGTGTTTCCTCATTCATCTGTCAGGAGCTCAATAAGGAATAAGTGCCATCCTGCTTGGCGTCTAAGTTGTCACTGAAGGTCTTATTATTTCACAGTTGCCTTGTGTGAGGGACCATGTCATAAATCTGATGGAACAAAACTCATGGAGATGAGGGGAAAGATGGGGTTGCCCTTGCAGACCCTCCATCCAAAACAGCTCATCTTTCTTTCTGTGGCTGGGCAGGGAAGCTGATGGGACGCTGAAACCTCTTCCTAAGAAAAGTATTGATACTGGAATGGGCCTGGAGAGGCTGGTCTCTGTGCTGCAGAACAAGATGTCCAACTACGACACCGACCTTTTCCTTCCTTACTTTGAAGCCATCCAGAAGGTAAAAACTGGGGAGTCTGAGTCTGAGCCTGGCCCAGCTGTGTCCATTCCCTGCAGCCCCGTGGAGATGTGTGGGGCTGGTCAGCTGGGGTCTCTGCTCTCCCAGTGTTTGTACTTTGCTGAGGGTAGGAACGCAGGCTGGCACAGTAATTGCTGCCTGGGGCATGTTTCCAGGGTAAAACACGGACAATGAGTGGTGCAGCTTTCCCAGATGTTTCCTGTGGACTCTCCAGCTTGTGCACTCCTTGGTCTTCTCCAGGGGGGAGACGCTCTGTGGTCCCATATGGCCCAGGGCCATCTTTTTGGCCTGTGGTAGAGAGCACATGGTGCTGCTGACCCAGAATCAGAGCTTGTCCTTCAGTCTCCCACCTGGAATATGCTGATCTGTAGAAAATCCCATGAGAGAGAAGGTCTTTGCCATAAACCATGACAGTTGCTTGCAGAACCAGCATGCTGTTGCTGCCTCTTCCTGGGTAGGGGCCACATTACCAGTGCTAGGAACTCTTGTGTGCAAGTCCAAGCCTTTTTTTTTTTTTTTTTTTTTTTTTTTTATGGCTCTGTGGAAGCAGCAAAGCTTCCTGGCTGCAGATCATGCTGGAAGAAACACGGGGAGAAGAGCCCAGGCTCAGACCTCTCGTGAGGATGAGGTGTGGAGCTTCAGAGTTGGAATTAGAGGGCTGCCTAGATGTCTTCCCACTGGCTAGACACAGCCCACGTGTCCTTGTCTGCCTTTCTGCAGCGTGCCAGGCTGTAGAGACTGTGCCTGTGGCGTGAACGCTGCTTTGTTATCGCAGTGTCTTTCCCTTGGGTATAGATAAAAACACCGTAAAAGAGGGAAGCTGGGACCTTTTCCCATGTGACAGAATTTGAGAAGTTCCTTGGCTGGACAGCTTCTGCCAGGCTGGAGTTCTTGAGCCAGTCTGTAAACCAGATGATTTCCCAGCACTCTGTCCCTCTCCCTCTCTCTCCTGTACTGGGCTCTTAATGTTGGGATAAATTGGCTTTTCTTCCCTCTGGTCTTGGTGATCCTTTGGCCCTGGAAATACAGGCTGTGGCACCATGCAGCTCTCCGTCTTCCCTGGCGTTACTGTGCGTCACTGTGTCACCTCTTCCAAGAGGAGTGTGCCACCTCTGTGGCTGTGGGCAGTGGGACAGGGCTGACTTCTGAGGCGCTTTCCTGTTGTTCTGCTGTGATATTGGTCCCCACTAATGGCCCATAATTGTTCCCTGTGCCCACTGCCTTCTCCTCTCTGCACAGGGCACGGGTGCCAGGCCCTACATGGGGCAGGTTGGTGCTGAGGACGCTGACGGCATAGACATGGCCTACCGCGTGCTGGCTGACCACGCACGGACCATCACGCTGGCCCTTTCCGATGGCGGCAGACCCGACAACACTGGCAGAGGGTAAGAAAGGAGCTACCACCATGCTGCCATTCCTATTCTTGTTCAGCACATCTTCCCCGAGGGATCTGGGATCTCCTGTGTCTCCAGGATGTCTCTGAATTCATCATTGCAGGGCGTTTGCTCAGTACGTTTGACACTCGAATCCCTGGAGCAAGGTCCGCCCAAAAGGCCAAGACAGAGATGTCTGAGGGTTCTTGTGCTGTGTCAGCCCCCAGAAAGCATCTCTGTGGGCAGACAGGCACAAACCCCTGCTTGGTGCAGTGATGTTGTCAAGAAAAACAATGAAGTTTGGTCTTGGGGGCTGTGCTGTGGGTGCCGCTGGACTCACAGAACAGAGTCAAGAAGGACAAGGAACTGCTGGAGAGGGTACAGCAAAGGGCTAAAAAGATGATGAGGGGACTAGAACATCTCTCTGATGAGGAAAATCTGAGGGACTTGGGTCTTTTTAGTCTGGAGAAGAGAAGACTGAGGGGGGATATGATCAATGCTTATAAATACTTAGAGGGTGGGTGTCAGGAGGATGGGGCCAGTCTTTTTTCAGTGGTGCCCAGTGACAGGACAAGGGGCAACAGGCACAAACTGGAACGTAGGAAGTTCCATCTAAACATGAGGAGGAAATTCTTTCCTTTGAGGGTGGCAGAGCAGTACTGGAACAGGCTGCCCAGAGAGGTGGTGGCGTCTCCTTCTCTGGAGACATTCAAAACCCACCTGGACGTGTTCCTGTGCAACCTGCTGTAGGTGGACCTGCTCTGGCAGGGGGTTGGACTAGATGATCTCCAGAGGTCCCTTCCAACCCTGAACATTCTGTGATTCGGTGACTTAAGCACACAGTGTGTCTGGGTTACAGAACTGGGGCCTGGCACCTTACCTCTGGCTTGCTGCTGGTGTGAGCAGCTACTTGAGAGAAAATGTGGGGACAGAACCTTGTGCTTTTGCTTGTGGGAAGGGGTGCCAGTGGGTGGGTGTTGGTGGATCCCCTGAGCACAGCTTAGAGGTGTATGGTTTGCACAAGGGGCTTTGCTGTTCCCTAGGTACGTGCTGAGGCGGATTCTCCGACGGGCTGTGCGCTACTCCCATGAGAAGCTCAATGCCCCCAAGGGTTTCTTTGCCACTCTGGTTGACGTGGTGGTGGAGTCACTGGTGAGTTCTTCCCCCCCCTCCACTGGATCTGCTGAAGACTTCTCTGCTGAGGTGTGCGGATCTCCATGCTGAAGGACTAATCCTCTTGGATCTGCAGGGCGATGCTTTTCCTGAGCTGAAGAAGGACCCAGATATGGTGAAAGACATTATCAATGAAGAAGAGGATCAATTCTTGAAAACACTCAGCAGAGGACGTCGCATCCTGGACAGGAAGATCCAGAGCCTGGGGGACAGTAAAACCATCCCTGGTAAGGCCATGGCTTCGGTCTGGATGCACCAAAAGACATTTATTATCTGGGACCAAGTTAGGGCTCAATTGGGCTGGGAACTGAGAGTTGGTGGAAGGTGGGGGGGGGCGGAATTGGAGTCAAAAGAACATCTCTCAGAGCTGGGCGACTCATTTCTCCTCTGGCCTGTGTTCACTTGGTCAAGTTTCTAAGCGGCCGTGACACAATGTGATAGTGTGATCTCTGTGCTGTTAGAGAGGAGACTTCTAGTTGTTCGTGTTCACCAGACCTGTTCCCTGCCATAGCGCAGAGCCAGTCGGAGACGTGGGAAGGGAGCAGTGTCTCGTGACACAGGGGTGCTGACTGCTCTGTTTTTTTCTGCAGGCGATACTGCCTGGCTGCTGTATGACACCTACGGTTTTCCTGCTGATCTCACTGGGCTGATTGCAGAGGAGAAGGGCCTTGTGGTGGACATGGAGGGCTTTGAAGAAGAGCGGAAAAACGCGCAGGTAGGTAACAGCTCCAGGGGAGCTGGTCTGTGAGCGGGCAGGGAGGATTCTCTTCCTTTTAGTTTGCTGTCATGAGTCTCTGCTCATTTCTTACCAGGTCTGCTTGCACCCTGAGTGCCCCGGTGCAGGCAGTTGTTATGGGATGTCTTTTCTCTGCAGCTGGGGATGGGTTTGCTCACTGTGAGGCCCAGGGCCTTGAGCAGAATCACAGAATGGTCAGGGTTGGAAGGGACCTCTGGAGATCATCTAGTCCAACCCCCCTGCCAGAGCAGGTCCACCTACAGCAGGTTGCACAGGAACACGTCCAGGTGGGTTTTGAATGTCTCCAGAGAAGGAGACGCCACCACCTCTCTGGGCAGCCTGTTCCAGGGCTCTGGCACCCTCAAAGGAAAGAATTTCCTCCTCGTGTTTAGGTGGAACTTCCTATGTTCCAGTTTGTGCCTGTTGCCCCTTGTCCTGTCACTGGGCACCACTGAAAAAAGACTGGCCCCATCCTCCTGACACCCACCTTCTAAGTATTTATAAGCATTGATCAGATCCCCCCTCAGTCTTCTCTTCTCCAGACTAAAAAGACCCAAGTCCCTCAGATTTTCCTCATCAGAGAGATGTTCTAGTCCCCTCATCATCTTTTTAGCCCTTTGCTGTACCCTCTCCAGCAGTTCCCTGTCCTTCTTGAACTGGGGATCCCAGAACTGGACCCAGGGCTCCAGATGTGGGCTCGCCAGGGCAGAGCAGAGCAGAGGGGGAGGATGACCTCCCTCCATCTGCTGGCCGCGTTGTTCTTGATGCACCCCAGGAGACTGTTGGCCTTCTTGGCCACAAGGGAACATGGCTGGCTCATGGGCGACTTGTCCACCAGGACTCCCAGGTCTTTTTCCACAGAGCTGCTCTCCAGCAGGTCTCCCCCAACCTGTACCAATGTGGGGGGTTATTCCTCCCCAGGTGCAGGACCTTACACTTGCCCTTGTTGAATTTCGTAAAGTTTCTCTCTGCCCAACTCCCGGTCTGAGTGTATGGCAGTGCAGCCTTCTGGTGTGTCAGCCACCCCTCCCAGCTTTGTGTCACCAGCAAACATGCTGAGGGTACACCCTGTCCCCTCATCCAGGTCACTGATGAGTATATTGAACAGCCTTCACACGGAGCTGGTGGATTGCTGGGAGCACCTTCCCACTTTCCTGTTCTGGATAGGGAAGTTCTGGACTTCCCTGTCCCAGGACCAGTCTCCAGAGAGGTCTGCAGCTTGGGTGCCTCTCCCAACAGTTTGCTGCAGGAGCAGAGAGTGGCATCAAGGCCACTACTTGCCTTGCCCTGGCTGGGCTCAGGCCCACTTTAGCTGCATGGAGGTCTCAGGGACGCGAGTAAAGGGTGCAACTAGGCTGGCGTGCAAGGGCCAGTGCTGAGGTGGGTTTTCTCAAACTCTGGTGCTTGTCGTTGGCAGCTCAAATCTCAAGGGAAGGGTGCTGGAGGGGAGGACCTCCTTATGCTGGACATCTACGCCATCGAAGAGCTAAGGGCCCGAGGGCTGGAGGTGACCGACGACTCGCCAAAATACAACTACGCTTCAGATCAGAGCGGTGCCTATGGTATGAAAAAAAAACTTCTCAAAATCATCCTCTGCTGCCAAACCTTTCCTGGCGTGTACTTCAACAAGATCCCCTCTGGGCTCACCTTTCCTGGGACGTGGAGGTGGGAGTGGAAATGTTTGCAGGTGAATAGCCTGCTTGAAACAAAGGGAGCAGGGGAAGAGGAGGGCAGACTGTTCAAGGGCTGCCCTTCTGTTCAGCTCCAGTGTTGCCAGCCTGATCAGCGAGTCTTAAGGGGATTCCTGTTCCCTGCAGCTTTGTGTCTCCACACTCCTCTGTTTGTGCTTCCCAACTGTCCTTCAGCCAGTGGCACAGGAGGCTGCAGTTTCTGCTTGGTCTCAGCCCACTTGCTCTGTCTCTCGCTCCTAATTCTTTGATTTGATGGAGATTTGGGAGGCCCCAGGCTTGTAGGAGCACATGTGGCTGACTTTTACTGCATAGGCATGGAAGGAACTGTCAGCCTTGGAGAGTGTGGAATGAAATTTCCTTTTATCCAACTAACTGTTGCCCTGGTTCTTTCTCCTTGCCACCTGCAAATGTAGCTGCCATGAGCTCCTGCAATGGGTGGGAGTTGTTGCTATGAAGTTCTGCTCCTGTGTGGTGTCTACAAGGTTTTCCTGTTTTACTGACACTGCCTGTCGTCCCGGTGACAGATTTTGGGAGCCTCGTGGCCACAGTGAAAGCCATCCGCAGGGAGAAGAAGTTCGTGGAGGAGGTATCCACTGGTCAGGAGTGTGGGATAGTGCTGGACCGGACCTGCTTCTACGCCGAGCAGGGTGGGCAGATCTATGACGAGGGCTACATGGTCAAGGACGACGACAGCAGGGAGGATGTGAGTGGGCCTTTCCTTTTTTAGCCAAAGCTAAACTCAGCCTGAGCTGGGGCCTGTGTAGGTGTCTGCAGAGAAGGAGCAGGGGTCAAGCAAGCTCCAGCGATGCCCTGTCCCTGGCAGGTGTCAGGAGTTGCACAGGTTTCCTTTTTGGGGGTGCAGACATGCTGGAGTTTTGTTCACCTTGCTTCTTGGGGAGCTGAACTTAGAACGTGGGTGCTGGTGATGGTGGTGCTGGGATTGCTGTGCAGAAGGACAGTGCTTTCGAGCTGTGACAGGGAGCTCTTTCAGCTCCGCTGTGCCCTGTTACTGTGCCCCAGTTCTTTTCTCTGCTTTGCAGCCCTGTGTGCTGTGCCTGGGGACACTCAGCTTTCTCCTGTTGCACACACCAGTCTGGCTCTCAGCTGAGACCTTTCCAGTTGCAGCTCAGAGTTCTGGCTGGTCTTTCTGTCTCCCCTTGGCCTCTCACCCCACTCACTGGGTGCATTTCCCTCTTTGTACAGAAAACAGAATTCACGGTGAAGAACGTGCAGGTCCGAGGAGGCTACGTGCTTCACATAGGAACTCTGTATGGAAGCTTGAAAGTAGGAGATCAGGTCCACCTGTCTATCGATGAGGTGAGTTAAGGCATGGCATAACACAGCGCCTCATCTATTTTTTTCTCTGGATTTTGTCTTTGTTTTCATTGGTGCCACTTCAGTGGCCTGGACTTTTGGGGCCTGCTCTCCCTGTGGCACACAATGCAGGGAAGCAATGTGGCTCTTCCAGTCTGGCTGACTCAAGGCCTGGCACCTGGTTTTCTCCTACCACGAGGCAGATAACACCCAGCTGGCTCAAAGCCATGCTCTTTAGGCTTTGCTGACCAGCAGCAGAAACATGTTTTGGATGGTGGCTGGGAGGCGGAGCAGGTGTGGAGCTCCACTGCATTGTGGATGACAGTGGAGAGCCTGGGATGTCTGCCCCGCTCCAGACATGGCTCCTGTGGGCTCAGCCTGCTCAGTGGGTGCTGCAAAATTCCCTTCTGTATAGAGACAGCACCTTTGGAGCAAGAAGGAAGGCTTCCATCTTGTGCTTTTTCCTTCTGAGGAGCAGAGATTAGCATCTGTGACCTGGTCTGTCTCCAGACAGGCCCAACAAGGGGACTGTCAGGGAGAAGCCATGCACCAGTTTGGTGGGGAATGTTCTGCTCCCTTAGCAGAGGCTTCAAGCCAGCGAGCATGAGCAGTTGTTTCTGGTCTCCTGACCTAGTTAGAACCTCTACTTCTGCTGCTAGAGGTGGTCTTGGCTCCGCATTGTGGGACCCTGTCTAACAGTAGCTTCCTCCATCAGACGAGGCGAAGGCCAGTCATGAGCAACCACACAGCAACCCACATCCTCAACTTCGCCCTGCGTTCCGTCTTGGGGGAAGCCGACCAGAGAGGGTCACTGGTCGCACCAGACCGGCTGCGGTTCGACTTCACTGCCAAAGGAGCCTTGTCTACCCAGGAAATCAAGAAAGTTGAAGGCATCGCCAACCAGATGATTGAGGAGGCAAAGGTGGGTATGGCTGCTTGGGTTGGATGTACTCAGGAAAAAAATGCCTTGAATCGAGCTTTTGGATGATCTGGGATACTGGGAATTTGGCCCAGCTAGAGTCTTCTGAGCTGCTGATGCAGTCCTATGCACAGATTGGCATAACCTCAGAGGATTTTTGAGTGGGAAAACTCCATGTAGATTGTTCCGTTTATTGGTACTGAGCCCTCTCTAGAGCTGGAGTGTTTCCGTGCCTACTCTGGTGTCACATTAGCTACAAGGGCCAAGAAGTTTGGCAGAGCAGTTTTGCAGGCCTGGCTGGACAGTGTACACCAGACCCCTCAGTGATGTGTCCTCAACATTCTTCTGTCTGGTGCCAGCCCTGTGTCAGAACAGACCCAGGAGAACCCTGTGCTTTGCTCAGGAGTCTGTGGTTAGAAATGACTGTACAGGAGCACAGGGGGTCTGAGCAGACAATGGTGTCAGGAATTTTGAAGATGAGACATCTGTCAATGACTTTGGGAACCCTGGAACTCAGGAAACCCTGGCTCAGGCAAGGCATGGAACTTCCATTTTAGGATCTTTCGGAGGAAGTCAGGATTCCCTAGGAATGTGGGCACACAGCTGACAGGACTGGTTCTTACCTGTGTCCCTTTCACAGAATCACAGAATAATAGGGGTTGGAAGGGACCTCTGGAGATCCTCTAGTCCATCTTTCCTGTCTTCTGCAGACGGTGTACGCCAAGGACTGCCCTCTCGCTGCAGCCAAAGCTATCCAGGGACTGCGGGCGGTTTTTGACGAGACCTACCCCGATCCTGTCCGTGTGGTCTCCATTGGCATCCCTGTGGAGGAACTGCTGGCTGACCCCTCCGGCCCTGCAGGCTCCATCACCTCTATCGAGTTCTGCGGAGGAACGTGAGTGTCCGGAGAGGCTGGGGAAGGCAGTGGGGACAGGGGGGCTGAAAAGGAGTCCCTGGGGAGCTCAAGCTGTTTTGTGAGCGCTGTGGGTGTATCCTGGGCACAGCCAGGGCAGAGCTGGAGGTGGTGGTGATGATGTGCCTTTGTGTTCCCAGTCCAGAGTCAAACTGCATTTAAAATCAGCCTTCACAGGCGGGGAAATTGCTGTCCCTGCCCACATGCATGGTCTCTGACGGCGCTGGGAACATATCCCTTGCCACCCTTTCCTCACTCGTTTGCTTTTAGCAGTTGGGTTGGGGGTTTTGCCTGTCCCCACGCTTGCTGCCTCTCCCTGGCAGGGTGGATTTCTTGTTCCCATGCTGATTCCTGCCAAGATGAGAGATGAACTTCTAACTCTCTCTTGTTGCGGGTCTTTCTGGGTTCTTTCCAAAGGCACTTGCAGAACTCCAGCCACGCTGGCCCCTTTGTGATTGTTTCAGAAGAAGCAATTGCTAAAGGCATCCGGAGGATAGTTGCAGTCACCGGGGCTGAAGCTCGGAAGGTAAGGGGAGGCAGGAGAGATCCTGCAGGAGAAATCCATGTCCTGTGGGGAAACCACTGGCACGTGCATGCATAGATATTAACCCTGTGCCAAGGTCCTTCTCATTTACGTTTGCCTGAGGGATTTGTGGCTTGGATTCCACCAACGCAGCGCAGAGAAGGATGCTGTTGGCAAATGCTGTGCTTGAGGTCCCTGGCTATGCTACAGCCAGAGGAGAGAGCTGGGGGGGAAAGTGAGGGAAAGTCTTGGCTGTAGCTGTTGCATTAGAAGGGCCTGGGGTGGGTCCTGGGAGCCAGCATCATACCCTGGTTCTGGTTAAGTGCTGCCTGCTTTGGTTCTACTGCTTCCAAAGGGGTAACTGAACCCCATCCTGGGGCTGCAGTGTATTCTTCACCCCTAAGAATCATAGAATTGTCTGGGTTGGAAGGGACCTTTCAGATCATTGAGTCCAGGCGTCAACACTGCCAAACCCACCACTAACCCATGTCCCTCAGCACCCCGTCTGCCTGGCTTTTAAATTCCTCCAGGAATTGGGGCTCCACCACTTCCCTGGGCCGCCTGTTCCAATGATCGATAACCCTTTCAGTGAAGAGATTTTCCTTTCTCCTGGTGGTGGCCAAGAGCCCACCTTGCTAAAACTCCCTGCCTGGCTTAACTGGGATTGTATTCTGCTAGGCCCTCCGGAAAGTCGACAGCCTCAGGAAACTCTTGTCAGCCCTGGAGGCCAAGGTGAAGGTCCAGACAGCTCCCAACAAGGATGTGCAGAAGGAGATCACGGATCTCAGTGAGGTGAGGATAGTTGCAGCGCTTTCTGTTCTCAAAGTGAATGGGGCCTTGATTGCCAGCACTGGGTGGTTTTAATAAATCACAAGTTCAGCTTCCTGCTCATGCCTGAGCAGAGGTCCCAGCCCCGTGTCCTGTGGGTGCTGCAGCCCAAGCTGTGGGGCAGTGGGAGAGGAGTGGAGTGCAGCATCCCCTGACATGGCCACTGGTACCTCTAACCTGCTCCTGTTTTGCAGACACTGGCCACCGCTGTTATCCCTCAGTGGCAGAAAGATGAACTGAGAGAGGCTGTTAAAGCACTGAAGAAAGTTATGGATGACCTGGACCGAGCAAGCAAAGCTGACATCCAGAAACGAGTGAGCGCTGGGTGGGAATAAAGGACACTGTGAGGGCTGCGGGGGGCTCCACTCGTGTCCAGTGTGGAAGGGAGCTGAGCTGTGGGGATGCCCCTTGCACCGTTCCGCCTCTCCTGCTCCCTCCCACGGCTTGGCCACCTCCACGCCTGATCCCTGAGGTGCAGCATGTCTTGGAAGTTGGGGTTGTCCTGCCCTAAGGTTGCCCCTGGGTGCAGGGTATGGGTGGTATGTGGTTCTTACTCCTGAATCCCATTGGATTTTCCTGAAGGAGGAATCACATGCAGCGCTGCTGCTGCCTTGCAGGCTGCAGACCTGCCTGCCAACACGGTTTGGTTCCTGGCTGCAGAGTGTGGGGCTGCTCTGGGCTGGGCTGTGGGTGTTTAGGGGCTCCTTGGGGGCCTCTGTACCTGCAGGGAAGCTCTACTGAGGTGGTTCTTGGGTCCATACACGATGTATGTGCTCTAGCATCTGACTGCTGCTGTCCCCAGGTGCTGGAGAAGACCAAGCAAGTTATTGAGAGTCACCCCAACCAGCCCTTGGTCATCATGGAAATGGAACATGGAGCCTCAGCAAAGGTATGGGAAGGCCTGGTCTCCTCCACTACCTTCCTCAGGAGCAGTTGGGTGGTCTCTGGTGACTTGGGCATGTTACAGAGCTGTCTCTTGCCACCTGCTAGCCCCGAGCAGTGGCTAGTGAAGAGGGAGAGGACCACTGGGATACTCTCTGCATCCCACCTCCTGGACTAACACGTTGGTTTGCTGGGGTGGGGTGGGCTCTTGACCATTTGCTGCACTTCCAGACCCGGTGGTGGATAGGGACCGCGATAGAAATGGCATTGTGTCCCAGGTAAGACTCATCCAGGAGCAGTCACAATGCTAAAATGCAGGCTGAAGGAACTCTGCCAAACCGCGGAAGTCCTGATGCTTGTGGCCACCACAGACCAGCTCTGGGAAGGGTGTCCTGGGCTGCGTGTGTGGACAGGGCCGGGCCAAAGAGCTGCTCCCCGCCTCCTGGGCACTGTCTGCTGCAGGAGGGTTCAAATTCTCCTCTGGCCAAGGCTGAAACTGCTCCTTCCCTCCTCCAGGCACAAGTTAAATTTCTTTTTGAGCAATCTGTGGTGTGAGTAAAAGCTCCCTTGTGCAGGCTGAGCCCAGCGGGCGCCAGGCAGCGGGAGCCAATGGTGCCCTGAAGTTGGGATCACTCAGGTTTTTAATGCCCTATTTAAATTTTCGTTCTGGGAGTCTCGGAGCTGATCCTGCTGACAAACACCTGCTCGCTCTCTGTGGCTGTCCCCATCCCCTCAATGCCAGCGCTCCTGCTCGCCCTGGAGGTGCCCTGCAGCCCTGATATAAATTCAGCCAGGCCAAGTGCAAGGTTCTACCCCTGGGTCAGGACAATTCCAAGCACAAATGACAGGTTGAGCAGAGAATGGCTGGAGAGCAGCCTTGAGGAGAAGGACTTGGGGGTGTTGGTGGACGAGAAGCTCCACGTGCCCTGGCAATCTGTGCTGGCAGCCCAGAAAACCCCCCGCACCCTGGGCTGCATCGCCAGCAGGGTAAGGGGGGGATTCTCTCCCTCTGCTCTGCTCTGGGGAGACACCCCCCCCCCAGTGCTGCCTCCACCTCTGGGACCACCAACATCAGAAGGGCATGGACCTGTTGGAGCAGGGCCAGAGGAGGCCACGGAGATGCTGGGAGGGCTGGAGCCCCTCTGCTGTGAGGACAGGCTCAGAGAGTTGGGGGGGTTCAGCCTGGAGAAGAGAAGGCTCCGGGGAGACCTTGGAGCCCCTTCCAGTCCCTCAAGGGGCTCCAGGAAAGCTGGGGAGGGACTCTGGATGAGGGAGGGGAGCCATAGGAGGAGGGGGAAGGGTTTGACACTGAAAGAGGGGAGATGGAGATGAGATGTGGGGAAGAACTTCTTTGCTGTGAGGGTGGTGAGAGCCTGGCCCAGGTTGCCCAGAGAAGCTGTGGCTGCCCCATCCCTGGAGGGCTTCAAGGCCAGGTTGGAGGGGGCTTGGAGCAACCTGGTCTGGTGGGAGGTGTTCCTGCCCAGGGCAGGGGGTGGCACTGGGTGGGCTTTAAGGTTCCTTCCAACCCAAACCATTCTATGATTCATCCCAGGGGATGTTGTTTCCCTTTCCAACCAGAGCAGCACCACTTTGCTCGCCAGAGAGCCTGCTCGCGGAGGTCTGAGAGTACTGTCTATGCAAGCAAAGGATGATGGTCTCCTTGGGAATAATGAGATGCCTGGCAGTCTCCCTGGTTTTTTCCAGCTGTGTTGGATAACCCTTGCAGCTCCTTCACGCTGAATTTGAGTCCTCCCGACTCACTGCAGAGCAGCTGCTCTCTCCTGCTGGGAGCTCACGTGGCTGGGCAGAGCATTTTCCCCTCCAGCCAGCACGCTTGGGCAAAGGTTTGCTTGCTTTGAGGCTAATTCTGCCAGTTCCCAGATAACTGAACATGGGGAAATTAAAAGCCTGTCCTCACTCCTGCCTCCTTGCAGCCTTGAGGGGACACAGCCAGGGCTGGTGGCCCCTGTGAGGCTTCTGCAAGCCAGGGATGTGACAGTGGCTTGTGTTTGGGAGAAGGAACGGTGCTTCTGCCTGGTTTAATGCAAGTCCAGATCCCCACGGGGCTGTTGCGAGCGCGGGGAAGGTGAGCTGCCATGATTCCCTCCTCCTCCAGGCCCTGAACGAGTCCCTGAAGCTCTTCAAGACCCACTCCCCGCAGACTGCTGCCATGCTCTTCGCTGTCGATACCGAAGCTGGCAGGATCACCTGCCTGTGCCAAGTTCCCCAGGTAAGGCCGAGCCTGTGTCTGCCTTTCTCTGCGCCCCGGTGGGGGATCTGCAGTCTCCAAGCAGTAATTATCTAACGCTACACGGCCAAAACTCGTTTGGGTTGGCAAGAGCCTTGTGCTTTGGGTTATCTCAGGCTGCAGAGGGGGGAAAGGCGTTACTCTCTGCAAAGGGGAAGAGCCAGGACTTGGTGTGGTTGTAGGCGTGGAGGTAGACACTCTGGTCCTGGTCTGCTGGCCCAGGAGATGCACCTGGGAGAGCTTTGTCCTGTGGGCCCACGCTCTGGATGTTCTCAAAACCCACCTGGACACCATCCGGCGCAACCTGCTCTGGGTGAACCTGCTGTGGTGGTGGGGGGGTTGGACTAGATGTTCTCCAGAGGTCCCTTCCACCCCCCACCCTTCTGTGATTCCCTCACCGCTGGCTTGGCTGAGGTCGAGCTGACTCTGGTTTTTGGGTTTCTTTTCCTTCCCAGGAGACTGCAAACAAGGGGCTGAAGGCCAGTCAGTGGGTGCAGGAGGTGTCCGGCTTGATGGACGGCAAAGGCGGTGGGAAGGACATCTCCGCACAAGCCACGGGCAAGAACGTGGGGTGTCTGCAGGAGGCCCTGAAACTGGCCACGGACTTTGCCCAGCTACGGCTGGGGGAGCTGAAGAACTGACCCCTTTCCCTGGGGAGGGGAGGGGGGTGACCGGTGTCCCCCTGTCCCCTCCTGCTCGTCCCCTGCCTGCTGCTGAGCCACCACCCGGCTTTTCCTAGAAATAAAGGGAATTAAACGCCGCTTGTCCTGCGCGGTGCCGCCTGGGCTGGGCTCGCGGGGGCGGGCCGGGCTGGGCTCCTCCTCTTCCTCCTCCTCCTCCTCCCCTTCCTCCTCCTCTTCCTCCTCCCCTTCCTCCTCCTGTCCCTTTTCCCGGCCGAACATGCCGCTGGATCACCGCCGGGTGCGGGGACCGGAGGAGTCGCAGCCTCCGGAGCTTTGGGGGACGGGCAGGAAAGATGAGGAGGATGTGGAAGATGAAGCCCCGAGGGACCCCTGCGCCCTGCGGCCACTCTTCGCCCGGGCCGGGCTACTGAGCCAGGCGGAGGGCTCGGCCTACCTGGAGCTGAGCGGTGGAACCAAGGTCCTCTGTGCCGCATGGGGCCCGCGGGAAGCTGGCGAGGCCGGGGGGACAGGCGGTGGCCAACTCCTCTGCGAGTTCCGCCGGGCTCCCTTCGCCAGCCGCGGGGCTCGCTGGCGGCCGGGCACGGCGGCGGAACGGGAAGCGGAACGGGAAGCGGCGGCGGCTCTGCGGGAAGCCTTGGAACCGGCGGTGCGGTTGTCCCGTTACCCGCGGGCTCGCCTGGCCGTCAGCGCTCTGCTGCTGCAGGACGGTGGCTCGGCCTTGGCGGCCACCATCAGCGCCGCCGCCATGGCCCTGGCCGACGCCGGGGTGGAGATGTACGACCTGGCAGTGGGATGCGCCTTGTGCCGCTCCCCGGGTCCCTCTGCTCCATGGATGCTCCAGCCAGGAGAACCCGAGGAACGGCGTGCCGTGGCCCGGCTGACGGTGGCCCTGCTGCCCGCTCTCAATCAGGTGTCGGCGGTGCTGGGGGGTGGGCAGGGCAGCCCCCCCGAGGCCTGGGCGCAGGCCCTGCGACTCGCCATCGACGGCTGCCACCGCCTCTACCCTGTGCTGCGGCAGAGCCTGCTGCGGGCAGCCCGCCGTTGCGGTGCCGCTACTGCCACCACCACTGCCTGAGCGCTGAGGGTGTCCGGGTGGCACTTGTCTGGGGATGGGGTTGTCTCCTAAAAGATGTCCTTGGTGGGGCTGAGACCCCCAGAGCTTGCCTTATCCACACATCATCATCCTCCTGGAGAACCCCTGGAGCCAGCCTGATCCACACTTCATGTTCGTGGAGACCCCCTGGAGCCAGCCTGATCTATACGTTGTGCTCCTGGAGACCCCCAGAGCTTGCCTGATCCATATGTTGTGCTCCTGGAGACCCCCTGGAGCCTGTCTGATCCATACGTTGTGCTCCTGGAGACCCCCAGAGCTTGCCTGATCCATACGTTGTGCTCCTGGAGACCCCCTGGAGCCTGTCTGATCCATACGTTGTGCTCCTGGAGACCCCCAGAGCTTGCCTGATCCATACGTTGTGCTCCTGGAGACCCCCTGGAGCCTGTCTGATCCATACGTTGTGCTCCTGGAGACCCCCAGAGCCTGCCTGATCCACACTTCATGTTCTTGGAGACCCCTGGACCCTTCCTTCCAGCACCGGGCAGGAACCACGCTGGGGCAGACTGCCCATCCCTTGGACCTTGACCCAGGCAGCGCTTCGTGGGGGCAGGGATGTGTTCTGTTAGGTTTGTTTTTTTTTTTATAATAAATGAGTTGTTTCTGGTGAGTTTTCTGCCTGCGTGGCTCTGCTGGGGTCTTTGCCAGCCACGGATGCTCTCGTGGTGCTGCCAGGCGTCGGGGTGACCCCGCTGTGCTCCCATCGTCTTTCCTCGAGGGGTGCGGAGGGAGCTGGGCACTGCCCTGGGGTCCGGTTATCCCTGGAGCTGCTCCTGGCGGGGAGCATTCTGGTTAAACGCGGTGATTAATGTTTCCGTTGGGAGCCGGGGGGCTCCTCCTGCCTCCGGGTTGAGCTGCGGGGGAGGCAGCGTCCTAGAAAGCCCCCCCCCCCCGCCTCGAGCCGGGGGCTTGTGCCCGGCAGCGCACAAAATTGGGTTCAAAAATCACACGCGCGCTTCCCGCTGTTAAAAACTGCATCGGAGTCGGAATAACCAGAGAAAAGAAATAGAAATTATTTTTCTTTCCAACACAAAACACTCTTTTACCAGAGCAAATCAGAAGTACAGAACAAGTTCCTACCAGCGAGAGTAGGGCGACCTAGAAATGGGGGACACCAAACCGAGATGTGATGCTGGGGAGCATGGAAGGGACACACACCACAACTTCCTCGGGCACGGGAGCCCTGGCAGAGTCCTGCTGGCCACAGACACCGTCTGCGGCCGAGAACCAGTAAGGAAAACCCATTTGGGAGCAGGGATGACTGGGAGCAACTGGGTTTGTGCTGCCTTGCTGCTGGCATCAGAGCTGGGCTCGGCATCATCCCAAAATCCCACAAAATCCCCTCGGAGCTGTCTCGGGGTGGTCCCTCCTTCCTGCGGCGTCACGGTGGGATGCCAAGTGGCTCCGAAAACCTTCCTGGGCTGCACCCGTGCCTGCTGATCCCATTCCTGGGGGGATTCTGAAGCGGGGAGGCAGCGGGGTGGGCTCGCAGGGCAGGGGAGGTTGGGATGTGGCCCGTGCCCTAGGGGTTGGGGTGCTTTCTCCACCCCCCACAGCACCCTATGGTGGGGGTGGTGGGGGTGCCAGCTCTTAAAGCAGCCAAGATTTGGGATGGTCCTTTGGGATCTGATCCTTTTTTTTTTTTTTTTTTTTTTTTGCAGCTTATCCCTAGGGCTGAAAACAGGAGGAGGAAAAAAAAAAAAGAAAACAAGCGCACTGGAACACAAAGGCTTCTCTCTCCAGGGCTGGTGGGACGCGGGGCTGCCGGCGGCAGGGGATGCCCGTGCGGAGAGCGGGCACCTCGCAGCAACCGTGTGGCGCCAGCCGGGAGCCTCGGAAAGAAATAACCAACACAAGACGGGAAAGGGCTGGCCCCGGCACCCCCCTTCCGTCTACTGGCTCCCCTCGGGGTTCGACATGTGGGTTTTCATCTGCAAGGAGAAACGCACGGCGTGACGCTCCTCTGATGCGCCTGGGGAGCAGGATCAACTCCCCCCCCCCCCCCCCAACACCTCCCCCAGGGTCCCACACCCAGCTGGGGGATGCTAAAAGGTATTTCTGCTCCAAAGAGGTGGGTTTCTTTCAGCCTCTGCTGCGGGAATAACGCACGCCCAGGGGTTTGGTGGAGGGTGCTGGGGGCTGACCCCGAGGCGTGGGCAGTTGTGGCCCTGTCACACAGCTGGGACGGCTTAGGGGACACTGATGGAGCATCTCCCCTGCTCCGGGCATCCCCACCAGCACCCACACGGGCAGCAAGCAGGGATGAATTAGGAAAGCAGGGAGGCTGGTGCAGGATCTGGCCCTCCTCTTACCGTCTCCTCTGTGTCTGTGCTCTCCTCCTCCTCCTCCTCCTCGGCGCTGTCGATGTTGCGCAGGTCGCTGTGCCCGTCAGCTCCCATCACCTCCTTCCCCCGGGCCTCCCGTGACCCCTCTCCTGCTGGGGACGGTGACTCTGCCCCCATCTCTGCCCTCTTCTTCTCACTCTCCTTCGACCCTGCAAGGACAGAGAAATTTGGGGTACCTGTGCAAACATCAGCCCTGTCCTCACAGGGTCCCCTTGTGCCAGCTTGGGGAAAGGGGAGGAGGCAGGGAATTTGCCCAGTTGGCTCTGGATGCCCGCTCTGGATGTCCTGGGCATGCGGGGAGGGATCCCTCACAGCCGGATCGGGGGCCAGGCTCACATGCACCCACAGGCACGGACATGCAGGTGTCGGAGGGTCTATGGTCTGTCCCCTCACCCGCGAGACGCTCTCTCCGCTGGTCCATGCGGTCCAGGCTCTCCAGCAGACTGTCCACCTGCGCCTTGATCTGGCTCAGCTCCCCCTTGATGGAGTGCAGCTCTTCGGCTCGCACTGCAGGGAGAGGAGCTGTTAGGATCCCACCCAGCCCTATGGCCTGCCCGGAGCTGGGGGAACATGCCGTCCTGGGCATCCTCCCCGTTGGAGCATCCTCCCTTCCAGAACATCCTCACTCCAGAGCATCCTCCCTGTTGGAGCATCCTCCCCTCCAGAACATCCTCACTCCAGAGCATCCTGCCCTCCAGAGCATCCTTCCCATGGCAGCATCCTCTCTTCCAGAGCATCTTCCCTTTGAGAGCATCCTCCCCATTGCAGCAACCTCTCCTCCAGAGCATTATCCTCTCTGGAGCATCCTCCTTCCAGAGCCCCCTCCCCTCTGGACCATCCCCTCCCTCCAGAGCATCCTCAGGGCAGAGGGACGGGTCCGGGGGATAGGCACCAGCCCGTTGCGGTCCAGGCTGTGTCTGCTGGAGCTGAGGACTCAGCCGCAGGGCCAGCACCAAGCGGGACCTTTGGGCACCAGCACAGCTCTAACACAGCGAGACGCAAGGGCATCCTCTTCCTCCCAGCCCCATGGCACTTACGCTTTGTCCGTCCCGCCGTGGAGCTGGTGCTGCTCCTCGCCCCGGGCTGGGGGCTCAGGCTGCTTTTGCTTCCTGCCCCCATGTGAGTTCG
Source organism: Numenius arquata (assembly GCF_964106895.1). Classification (NCBI taxonomy): domain Eukaryota; kingdom Metazoa; phylum Chordata; class Aves; order Charadriiformes; family Scolopacidae; genus Numenius; species Numenius arquata. The sequence goes on from NC_133583.1 coordinate 25,471,320, forward strand.
TCTGGCCTTGACCGGGATGCGGTTAATGAGGGGGGGGATCTTCTGGTACTCATACACCCTGCAAAGACACAGCAGCATGAGCACAACCTCGGAGGTGCAGCAGCAGCTCCTGCCAGCCAGGAGAGCATCTCTTGGGGGTCCCTGGGACCCCCAGCCTGGGCATTGCCCAGCCCACACACTGCTCCTGCCCCATGTACCCCCTTCCCAAGGCCCCCCAGCCTGGGCAAGCGGCAAGCTGCGGCATTTGTGCCCCTTGAAGGGGGCGACACCATCGAGCCTCTCCCAGAGGTGAGGGGATGGATGCCCAGGGTCACCCCATTTTTTGCCTCGGGCAGAGGCGCGCTCAGCCCACCCCGCTCCTGGGACGCCGCGCTCACCGGTACGGGAAGTCATCCCTGTAGAGATCATAGTCCAGGTCACAGTTACTGCTGCAGGAGAGGAGAGGAGAGGAGAACGAGTCACCTGCTCTGCCACAGCCACCCATGGCCACTGATGCCATGAAGCAGCCAGGGCAGGGCACCCACCAACCTCCACCCCCATCCCCAGGGAGCAGGAGGCATCCCAGAGGGTACCACACGAGCTGCCTGGGCTGCAGCACGGACCAAGGGGGTGGCTGTGCTCTGGCAGGGGCAAACAAAGGTTTTGGGGACAATGGAGAGACCCCCCCCCAGGGCAGCACCAGCAGGTTCTGCTCTCAGGAAAGGTGCATTTAGAGCTCCCTGATGTGAAATTTCACAGTCCCTGGCTCCGCGCACACGCCATTGGCTCGCCTGGCTCCAAATTAAGAAGTGATCTGTCAACGGATCACCTCCAATGCGGGCAGCTGACGTGCCCGTAATAAATCATGTGCTGTGGACCAGGAGCCGGGGGGGGGGGGAGGGAAGAAGCAGGAGGAGGAGGAGGAAAGATGCTGAAGCTCATTTTGCTGCTTCAGCTCTTGCGAAGTCAGGGAGCGTAGGATTAAGCCTAACCCGAGGGGAGACAAAGCCGCGCTCAGAGCGTCGCTGGGAGCAGGGAGCCTTCCCAGCCACGCTGCTGGGAACGGGGCGGGGGGCAGGACAAGGTCCTCCAGGGCTCCAGATTTTGCTGCGGATGACCCTTTTGCTGCAGGACTGATGCTGGAGCTTGGGGTGAGATGAAAGTCTACTGGGACGGGGCTAACGGGCAACCTGGGCTGCTCTTCTTGGGGCTACCGAGCCTGAGCCAGGCTTGCCCAGCCCAGAAGACAGCTCGGAACCTGTCACGGGGCAAAGGCAACCCCAGCCCTGCTGCCACCCTGCCTTACTCAAGAATAATCTGCATGGGGGACAGCCTGTGAGCACCAGCCCTCCTGGAAAGAGGAAAAGGAAAGCCCTCCTGGAGCCCCCGGGTGCCAGGACTCCCCTGCTCCTGTTCTTTGCCCCTTGGGGATATTTTGGGAGCTTTCGGTCCTGCTACCTCCTAAGTTTCCATCGCTGTGATGGGGACGGCGAGTCCTTCGCATCCCCACCTCCCTGGGAGGAAGGTCACAACCTGCCTTGGGAAACGAGCAGCCAGAGAGGAGTCCCAACCCTCACATGGGGCACAGGGAAGGAGCCAGCTCTGGTGGCTGCTGCTGCCCAGAGCCACTGCCGAGATGGATGGGGATGTCCCAGGCCACCTCCTGCCATGGGACCACTGGTGGCTTTGCAGAAGACTCGGTCTCGGGGTCTGGCACCCAGCTGGGGACACGGCAAGGGTTTTCCCGGCTCAGCTCTTTGCTCAGAGCATCCCCCGGGAAGAGCCAAAGCGGCTGCTGCCACGCTCCAGCAGCCCGATGGGGCCGGCGGTCCCTGCCCTGCCAGTGCTGCATCCCTCTGGCGCCATGGCAACGGGCAGAGCAATTAGTTCAATCAGGGTGTTCGCAAAAAGCTCTCTAACGAGACAGATGGGAGCCCGGCTCCGGTGCCCTCCTTGCCTCACGCCTGCCGAGCCGGGAAGCCAAAAGCACGCAGGGATGGGAACCTGCTCTTCTGCTACCATCAGTGCCACCGTGACCATCACCGGGACCATCACCACCCCAGTGGAACCCAGTGAGGCGTCCAGTTGCCACCAGTGCGGCCGGGTGATGCTCAGAGAGCCCCATGGTGATGGGACAGGGACATCCCACCGACCCACGTCCACCACCCTGGGCAGGCACCCAGAATAGCCTGAGGAGTGAGCAATGGAGAGCAGGGGGAGGAAGAAGAGCCAGGCATGGGACAGCCCCCAGCCCAAACTGTCCCCCCACCCTGGCGCAGCCCCTGCCCCACGAGCAGCACTCACTGGTACAGGCTGCTGCCGTGCTGCCGCTTCTGGCCCAGCCTGGCCCGGCTCGGCTTGGGTTCCCTGGCCATGTCCAAATCTGAGGGAGAGAGAGGAGGGGAATGAGCACTGGGAAGAAAAGGGGAAGGGCTTTTCCACCCCACGCAGAGGTGTCTCTGGCACTGGCTTCCCAAAGGCTCCTGGCCATGCTCCTCACCCAGCTGGAGATGTCCCACTCTAGAGCATCCGCAGGCTGAGCCCAAGGCTGGCTGCTCTCTCCAGATTTAAGTTTTGGGGGAAGGACAGGAGCAGCCCAGGGTTGTGCCAGGACATGGAGTGGCTCCTGCTGTCCCTGCAGCAGCTCCTTCCCGCGGTGCCCCATCCCCAGGAGCCTGTGCCCAGCCGAGACCAGGCAGGCTCCAATTAGGGTGGCAGAAAGCACCTCTGATGATGAGGGTAATTAACCGTCACAGACATTTCCCACCACCACAGTGAATCCGCCTTGGCTATCACTCCTGCTGGTAGTCGGGCCACTTTTCAGGGAGTCCTGGGCCAGTGGGATGCTGTCGTGTGTTGCCCACCACGGACGGGCGCCAGGGATGGGGGAAGCCCTGCACACCACCGCTTCATACTCCCAAAGGCTGCTGAGACACATGCGATGCCGAGAGGTGGGGTGGAGATGTCTCCAGACGCACGGCTCGGTGATGCCACGTCACCCTCCCTGGTGATGATCTTCACCCCTTCTTTAGGATTTCGCAGCCAACGTCCGTATAAAAGCCATCTTGACTCTATTTTCCGAGCACACATTTGAGATCCACCAATGCAAAGCTTTGCTAACATCTCCATATATTTAATTTTGTAATTCTGGGGGGCTCCAAAACCTCTCTGGCTCCTGGAGTAGGAGCCGGTGGCTGAGATGTTGAGGTCTCCTTGTTGCATGCTCCCCGTTGGCCATGGTAAGCGTGACCAGCTGTCCCACAGGTGACATTGTGGATGCCAACGCACCGGAGAACCCTGACCTGAAGCTTCCTGAGTCCTCTGGGAACACACCAGCTCCTCAGAGAGGTCTAGACCTCCGCAGCAGGAGCGTGGACGCTGGCCACAGGTCCCCTCCAGCCCCTGCATCCAACAGAGCAAGGTCCCCCCCATCCCTGAAGAGGAGAGGGCTTCTGAGCAAGATCCGAGCGGAAGGAAACAGGCACTTGTTTGCTTTCCAGGCTGTCACCTTGTGTGACGAAGTCTGCGGGTTGGCTCTGACCTCGCGAGCTGGGGAATGGTGCCAGGTAGCGCTGGCACCCATTTTCTGTGGGTGCAGCCAGCATCCCCAGGGACGGCCGAGAACCCCAGGGATGAGAGCCCACCGTTGGCATCCCTCTCCTCAGCCCATCACTCCCAGCTGGCAGAGTCACCCACTCCTCTCCCTGCCAGTGGGATGGAGACCTCATCACCCCAGCCAGGGAGCCCAGCCATGGCCAGGTACCCCGTCACAGGTCACCTGCAGCGAGGGGACCGTCCTGTTGGGGCAGGGGACCCGGGCCAGCAGGGCTCTATCACCTCGGGGCCATCAGCCCTGCGTCTGGGCTCCCTTCTCCCTCCTCGGCAGCGGGGGCAGCCCAGTACTGGGAGAACATCCCGGTTCTGGGGGTGTAATGGTGCGGGGGAGAAACAGAATGGGGGGGTAACGGTATGGGAGGCATCCTGGTGCTGGAAGGACATCCCTGTCCTGGGGGTGGGGAGGTAATGGCATGGGGGGGACCAGGCATCCCAGTACCGGGAGGACATACCAGCCCTGGGGAGGGACCGATACCGGGATGGGGGGCGGGAGGCAGCTCCGTACCGGGGGGAGGGACCGCTCCAAGGCGGGCAGGAGGCATCCAGGCACCGGGAGGCGACCCTGCTGGCGGTGGGAGGCTGCGTGGCGGGGGGAGTACACACGCACCGGAAGGCTGGCGGCGGGGGGGCACCTCTACCCCGGGCGGGCATCCCCGCTGCCCGGCAAGCATCCCGGTACCGGAGCATCTGCCGGGGGTGGGGGGGGGGGTGAGGGGGGTGGGAAGAGGGCCGATGGCGGTCGGGCACCCTTGAGGGGGGCGGATCCGGGTGGGTACTCACATCTCCAGCCCGCGTCCCCGCTGCCGAAGAGCGTCATCCCCCCGCAGCCCCGGCGGCCCCGGCCCCGCAGCCCCCGCAGCCCCGGCCCGAGCGCGCCGCCACCGGGCCCGACCACCGCCGGGCGGAGTGGGGGGGGACCGAGGGCCGCACCACCCCGGAATGGTGGGGGGGGGAGGACCACGCCCCGCCACGCCCACGCCCCTCCCCGGGCGCGGAGATGCCTGATGGCGGCGTCGCTGCCCGTCCCTGCCTGCAGGAAACGCTGCCGGCAGCGCGGGGCCGGGAGGTCGCGGCTGTGCTGGAACATCCTCATCCTCCATCGTGATCCCCATCCTCCATCCCCATCCCCATCCTCCATCGTGATCCCCATCCTCCATCCCCATCCTCCATCCTCCATCCCCATCCCCATCCTCCATCCCCATCCCCATCCTCCATCCTTCATCCCCATCCCCATCCTCCATCCTCCATCCCCATCTTCCATCCTCCATCCCCATCCTTCATCCTCCATCCCCATCCCCATCCTCCATCCCCATCCTCCATCCTTCAACCCCATCCTCCATCCTTCATCCCCATCCCCATCCTCCATCCCCATCCTCCATCCTTCATCCTCCATCCCCATCCTCCATCCCCATCCTCCATCCTTCATCCTCCATCCCCATCCTCCATCCCCATCCTTCATCCTCCATCCTTCATCCCCATCCTCCATCCTTCATCCTCCATCCTTCATCCCTCATCCCCATCCTCCATCCCCATCCTCCATCCTTCATCCTCATCCCCATCCCCATCCTCCATCCTTCATCCTCCATCCCCATCCTCCATCCTTCATCCTCCATCCCCATCCTCCATCCTTCATCCCCATCCCCATCCTCCATCCCCATCCTCCATCCCCATCCTCATCCTCCATCGTGATCTCCATCCTCCATCCACATCCTTCATCTTCCATCTCCATCCTCCATCCCCATCCTCCATTCCCATCCTCCATCTCCATCCTCATCCCCATCCTCCATCCTCCATCTTCCATCCCCACTCCCATCCCCATCCTTCATCCCCATTCTCTATCCTCATCCTCCAGCCCCATCTCCATCCCCTTCATTTTCCCCATCCTCAGCCACATCTTCATCCTCCCTGGACTCTTTCCCCCATCTCCTCTCCCCCATCTCTCTCCCCCATCTCAATCCCCTCCAACCTGTTGGACCCTGCCTTCCTGGCCTCAGTGGCCCCTGGGCTCTTGGCTAACCAAAACACCCCCATGAGGACATGAGCTAGGGCAGGAGCCAGGCTGGTCCCACCTCCTCCAACCCCAGCACCAGGGATGGAGCTGGAGATACCACCCAGCGTGGGCAGGATGTGGGCCACAGCTAGTGGTAGAGTCTGGTGGGTCTGGGGGAGGAAAAGGAAACAAATGGCTCTTCCCAAGGGAGCAAGGGTCTTTATTAACCACCTGACAGATGGTGAGGAACCAGGTGATGAGGAAGGACCAGGTGGTGGTGAGGAACCTGCAGTGCCAGGCTGGGGGCTCTTGAGCAGGATGGGACAATGGCTTGGAGCCCTCACCCTGACCTGTGCTGATGTCTGTGCCCCACAGAAGCCCCCTTTGGGCCCTCATCACATCGTGACCACAGTCCAGACACGGCCCGGCTGCCAATTTAGGAAGTGGATGCTCGTGGACATAGCTGTTGCGGGGGCATCTCCCTGCCCTGGGGGCTGTCACAGTGTGATAGTAACAGAGGAAGGTGAGGGGCAGAAGAAGATGCTGGTTTTGGGATGCTGGTGTAGAGTGTGCACCTTCTTGCCAGGTCCCAGTGCCATGGGTCCCCTCAGACTCCTGTCCCCTACGTAGGGGAGCCATGGGGGAGTCCTCCTGAGCCATGGTCTGGGCTTGGCATGGCAATGGGGTCCTCCTCAGCCATGGTCTGGGCTTGTTGGCACAGCACCGTGGTCCTCCTGGGTCATAGGCTCGGCACAGCAGCCAGCGCTGGCCGGTGCCCAGGGCTGCGGGCTCAGGGGTGCCACTACCACCGGGAGATGTGCTCCTGGGCTGTGATGGGATGTGGAGAGTCAGCGTCCCCCACCCCGGGGAGGACCCAGGGGTCTGGGCAGGGCTGGCAGCGGGGCACAGACCCGGCAGAGGTGGTGGCCGGCACCGCTGGGGCCTGGCACCCCTGGGAAGGTTCGGGAGGGTCTTACCAAACTGGCAGATGTACCGGTTTCGTGTCTTGCAGCGCTGGTCGTTCCAGTTGAAGGCAGCAGCTGCCTGCATCTCCACGCAGTTCCCAAACCTGTGCCCCGGTGGGAGGGCGGTGAGGACGGCCAGCGTGGTGGCACGGTGGGTGACACCGTCACAGAGGTGGGGTGTCCTCTGGACCTAGCGGTCACTTACCCCTGGTTGTCCGGCTGCCCGAAAGCAAAGCTGGTGAAGGAGGACGGCTCGCCCATGTCCCAGCGGAAGGAAGCCTTGGACGTCTTGTAGGTGAGACCTGGGGGAGCGGGAGGTGGGGTGTCACAGCCACCCACACCCCAAGGACAGCGCACCCTGCCTGCCACCGTCACTCACCAATCCAGAAGTTCCCAGTCTCAAAATCGGTGTCTGTCACCCTGTTACCGGTCTCCAAGCGGCTGAGGTAGAAAGCCAGGATGTCCTGGACCTTCTGGTTCCCGATCTGGGCCAGCATCGCCCCTTTGTCCTGCAGGGAAGGGAGCGAGTCAGCCCCAAACATGTGGCCCAGACCCATGGCAGGCAGCAGGGAGATGCTGCGAGCCCCGGGTGGCATTTTTGCAGCTGCAAAGGGATGCCTGGAGCATCCCGGGGCTCACCTGGCACTTGATTTTCGCCCCGTAGTAGGTGTCGGCCTCGGGGGACACCATGAAGCAGTTGCCATCGATCTGCACGTCGCAGGCGTGGAAAGGGAACTGAATCTTCGCTGGGGGCACAGGCAGGCACGGGTGGGTCCCTGTCCCGGCAGAGCCGGCCCCACCGGGAGACCCATAGCCCTGCTCTGGGGGTCCCTGCCTGTGGGTCCCTGCCGTGCCCCCAGCACAAACTCACTGCCGCACTCGGCGCCGCCGTAGCCCATGTCGCAGAGGCAGGAGCACTCCTCCTTCCTGAACTTTCCATGGATGCACTGCCCGCTGCACCTCACTGCGGGCAAGGGGCTGCCTGAGCTGGGGGGTGGTTGGCAGCCCCTGCCCGCCCCAGGGGCAGAGTGTGCCGCACCCCAGGGCACTGCGGCAAAGTGCCCATGCCACGCCGGCCGCGCACACGTGGGCACCGAGCTGACACGGTGGTGGCACCACGGCGTGCAGCAAGCAGACCGTGAGCGCTGCACCCCTCTCACCTTGGCAGTACCTGCCGGTGTAGCCGGGGGGACAGGCGCACTGGCAGCTGCTCATGTCGAGGCGCCCACCGTTCCTGCAGCTCATGCGACAGGGGTTCCTGGGCACCTCTGGGCACAGCAGAGGGGCAGCGTCAAGGGCCGCAGCGTGGCCGGGGCAGAGAGGGGAGCCATGGGGGGCGGGGATGATGGGGACTCACCGCAGAGCCCGCCGCTGTGGTCCCAGGACTTGAAGCAGCCGGAGAGGCCGGCGGTGCAGAGGGAGCACCAGGGCCCCTGCTTGTAGGGCAGGACGGGGGTCCCCGCCACCTCCCAGTTGCCCCTGTGGCCGCAGGCAGCGGGAAGGGGCTGCCCAGCCAGGCCCCGCCCACACACACAGGCCCCGCCCCCTCCTGAACACCTCCCCGCCCATATCCACAAGCCACGCCTCCTTCTGGGTTTAGACCACGCCCACACACCAAAACCACGCCCCCCCTCCCGGGGTTAGACCACGCCTGCACAACATAGCACCGCCCACACCTCCCAGCCCCGCCCATTTCCCCACCACAACCCCGCCCACTCCACCCAGAGCCGCCCACTCCCAGAGCACAGCTCCACCCACAGTGCCAGCCCCCGCCCACTGCCATAGCCAGGCCCTGCCCACACCCCTCACCACACACCCCCATAGGCCACCTGGACACACCCCCTGCGGAGACCCCGCCCACCCCAGTCCCCTTTGACACCCCACCCACGCAGTCCACCCTCTCCCGCCAAGGTCCCGCCCCCCGCGTTCAGCCCCGCCCCCTCCCTCAGGCCCCGCCCCCAGCCCCTTACCCTGGGGAGTAGGCGCAGGCGAAGGCCTCGCTGGGGCCATGGCCGCCGGTGCAGAGGTGCCGCCCGCAGCCCAGCCGCCCCGCTGTGGCCCACACCAACTGCGAGAGAGCATGTGTCATCCCTGTTCCCGCGCCCCCAGAGCCCCCTCCCCCGGTCCCGAGCTCCCCCTGCCCACCTGGGTGTAATGGCGGCAGGTGGCATTCCTGGCGCAGCGCCCTGTCCTGTAGTCGTAGTGTCGGCCCTGGGCGAACCAGCGCTCCAGCACGGCCATGAAGCCCCCGGTGCCCGCCGGCAGCAGGGACTCGCTCCAGCCCAGCTGTGGGGCTGGCGGGGGAGCAGGACCCTCCAGGCAGCTGGCCACCCGCACCCCTGCCAGCCGCCCCAGCTCCTCACTCCACTCCTGCAGGGGTGCCATGAGCCACCCTGGGTCTCCAGGACAGCCCCAGGGGAGGGGATGCTTGGGGAGAGCAAGGAAGTGCCCAGGTGGAAGTTTGGGGACCACCAAGGGGGGGTCAGTCCAGGGGATGACTGGGGGCATTGGAGGGTTGACATGAGGGATGCTGCAAGGGACCCCAGGGACCAGCCCTACCCTTGTGTGTGCAGGGATGCAGTGATCGGGGGACCATCAGGGGACGTGGGGGAGACCCCACAGGGGACCATCAGGGGACGTGGGGGAGACCCCACAGGGGACCAGCCCTGCCCTTGGTGTGTGCAGGTGTGGGGTGATTGAGGGCCATCGAGGGCCACCATGGGACATGGGGGACCCCACAGTGGGGACCCCAAGTGACCAGCCCGGCCCTTGTGGTGTGCAGGTGTGGGGTGGTTGAGGGGCATCAGAGGGACATCATGGGACGTGGGAGACCCCAAGGAACTAGCCCTGCCCTTGGTGTGCACAGGTGTGGGGTGGTTGGGGCCATCATGGGATGGGGTACCCCAGAGGGGACCCCAAGAGACCAGCGCTGCCCTCAGTGTGCACTGGTGCAGGATGATTGAGGGACACTGAGGGCCATCACAGGACATGGGGGTCCCCACAGAGGTCTGTCCCCAAGGGACCATCCCTGCCCTTGGTGTGTGCAGGTATGGAATGATCAGGGGACATCAGAAGGGCATGGGGGACCCCACAAGGAACCGCAAGGGACCAGCCCTGCCTTTGGCGTGCGCTGGGTCTGACAGTGCTGGTGGCACGTCCTTCCCTGGGGGCCCCACACCAGCCAGCTCTTCTGCTTCGTTAATTTGCTAATGAACTACTGTGTAGCACCCATGGGCTGCCCCTCTCCCTGGGCATGGGGTGGGGGACATCCAAGGCTGGGGGGGGACCCGGGGGAGTGCTCACCAGCTTCTGCATGTTGGCGGCAGGGGGCTGCACTTTGCTCCTCAGCTTGTTGTGCAGCGAGAGCACCAGGAAGGTCTCCTTCATGCTGAGAGCTGGGGGGGGGGGGGGGGTGTTGAACACGACAGCAGGGGCTGGGGATGCGGCCAAGGGGGCTGTGGGGTGCAAGTGCCTTCCCCGTATCCCTGGCTGGGCCTCATGCCCCCCCGAAGGGTCCGGCCGCAGCCGGGGATATGGGGAAGGCACCCGGGTCTCCATGGAGACTCGAGGGGAGAGAAGAAAGCGCTTTTGGGCTGGGAGCACAAAAGGGACAGGGGCCGGGGGGGGTCCAGCCTGCTGAGCCCCTGTCTCGCACGGGTAGGCTGAGACTGTCAGGAATGTACCCACCCCCACCCACCCCAGCACCCAGACCCCACCGAGCTGGACCCATCACTAACCCCCATCACCAGCACCAGGACCCCCCCCCCACCAGCCCCAATCCTATCATCAGCCCCAGGATGTCCCCCCCAGCCCCATCGCATCACCAGCCCCAGCCGATCACCAGCCTCAGCACCCCCCCAGCTCCATCCCATCGCCAGCCCCCATCACCCAAGAGCCCCGTTGCCATCCCTGGGTGCCCACCTCCCTCCCCAGTCCCCTGCCTACCTGGCCTAGCCCTAGGGGATGGTGCTCAGAGTGCACCCACCCAAACAAGCAGCCCCCCCTAGCCCTGTTGCTGGCAGCAGACACCCCACCAAGCCCCTCTTCCAGTTACCTCCTGGTGCCAGCGCGGACAACTTCTCTGGAGCATCCGACCCCATCTCGCCTCCCCTCCACGCCAGGAGGTTGCAAACCAGCAGCACCAAGAGCTTCATGCAGGTGGCTGGGGTTTGGGGAGAGGGGATGGAAAACCAGATCCCCACAGCTCCGGAGGGAGGATTTGGGGGAGAAATGAGTTGGGGCGAGCTCGGCCGCGCGCTCCTGTGTGCTCGGTGCGTGCTTGTGTGTGTGTCTGGTTGCAGGATTTGATCCTATTCAGGACTCCAGACAGGCACCGCTGGTCAGCTCGAACAAAAGCCTGACGGGTGAGTAATAAGCTCTGTCAAAACAGTTGCTCGCTGGCGAGAACTTGGGGGCAGACAACTCCCGGGATGCCCCGCAGCGGGGTCGGCCCCCCGAGGTCTGCCCCAGCCCCACTGCCGAGCCGGGGTCGGGATGGAAAGGCAGGCAGGAGCGGGGATCCCCACCTTTGGGGTGCCAGGAGATTGGATACCGAGGAGGCTGGGGGCTAACGGGGGGCCCCCTCTGCCAGCTTTCCTCCTGCCCCATGAATTAAACATGCCGGGGAGGTAACACACACCGCCGTGGGCAAGAAGCCAAATACCCGCTCCGGAAAGCTGGGCAGCATGGTTACGGGGTGGGAGGATGTGGAGGGCTGGGGGGCCGGCGGTGGGAGAGATGCTGGGCTTGGGGAGGGGGACACGTCCCAGCAAGTGCTCGGGGTCAGCTCAGTAGCACCCTGATAGCTCTGCTCCAGCGCAGGGCTCCCAGCTCCCATGCCGGGGGGCTGGAGGGGCTCCCCTGGCACAGGACAGATGCCTGGGCTTCAGACATCGCTGCCCAGGGGTGGCTGGGGACAGGAACGCGCTGCCATGTCCCTTCCTCTGGGCTGTCACAGGCGGGTGGGACTGGGAGCATCCCCCCCCACCTCAGCAGCAGAAATACAGCTCCGAATGCCTTAGTTCCCTCACCCTGAGTCTAACCCTGACCTGAACGCTGACCCTAATGCTAATGCCAACCCCAACCCTCATCCAAATCCTCCTGTTCATATAGACCTGAACCCTTGCCACTGGTCCTACCAACCCCAAACCCAACCATAAACTCAACCCAAACCTCAACCCCAAATCCAGTCCCAGCCTCAAGCCCAACCATAACCCCAAGCCCAACCCAAATCCCAACCCCAAAATCAACCCCAACCCAAACCTCAACCCCAACCCCCACATCAACCCCAAATCCAGTCCCAGCCTCAAGCCCAACCATAACCCCAAGCCCAACCCAAACCTCAACCCCAATCATAACCCCAACCCCAACCCTAACTCCAACTCCAGCCCCAACCCAAACCCAATCTCAACCTTAATCCCAACCCCAGCACTAACATTAACCCTAACCCTAATGTTAATGCTGACCCTCATGCCATCCTGCACCCCAACTCCAGGCTGCCGTGGAGCCCTGGGGTCCCCCTGTAAGCTCCAGCCGGGACTGACTCACCCCAGCAAAGCCGTGCCGAGGCTGGCAGGTCTGTGGCACTGCTGGGCTGCCCTCCTCGGCACCCCCAGCCCCACCAGAGAACCAGACCCTGCGCCGACTCCAAATCCACCCCTTCTCCCAGGAGACTTTCCCACACTTAGCAAACGCATGGGATTATCCTCATCCTGCACCCCCGCGTGCTAGGGAGCCCCGGAGCCATGGCTGGCCGTGGGGGGAGCCCGGTACCGCTGGTGCCGTGGGGGGTGCCGTGACAGCCACCGCCTGGCCCCAGCATCTGCTGGCCCTGTGACATGAAAGGCCCCCAAAGCCTCTGATGTGCGGAGAGAGAAGGGAAGGGCTGGCGCCAGTGCCAAGGGGAAACTTTCCTACGCCTCGGCCTCGGCCAAGGGAAAAACCAACAAACAGAGGGGCATGGGCCGCGGATAAATCCCGGCGAGCACAGGAGCACGGCTGCAAGGGAGGCTGGCAGCAGCGGAGCGCCAGCATCTCGTCCCTGCAGCCTGCACAGCCGGAGCCGGCCCTGGCGCAATGCTCCTCGTCCCCGCAATGCTCCTCGTCCCGCTGCCAGCCTGGCTGGCCCTGGGCATCCTGCAGCTGCCCCTCGGCAGCCCCCAGGTAAGGACCCTCGCGTCCCCTCTTCTGCTCCCTTGCAGATCCCTCAGCACTGTGTCACCACCCCAGGGTGGGGGGTACAGCATGGCCACGGGGCTGCCCAGGGCCAGGGGAGGTGGTGGTGGGGCTTTTCCCCTGCAGCAGCGAGAAGATGCTAACCCCACCCGGGGCATCCAAGTGCCAGGGCAGGACCAGGCAGAGGGGCTGAGGCTGGAGCAGATCCGGAGGCAGGGGCAGGGCATCCAAACAAACCCCAAATCCGCTGTCTGCTTGGGAGGGTGGGTGGTGGGGGAGCCCGGCGGGTGACGGGGGTGTCCTTGTGTCCCCCCAGGAGTGCCTGAGCCAGCAGCAGGCGCTCGAGGCGGTGCGGCAGATGCAGAAGCTGCTGGCGGCGCAGGAGGCTGCTCAGCTGCGGGGCACGCGTGGGCTCCGGCAGCAGCTCAGCCTCCTCCAGAGCCGCCTCCAGAGACAGGCCACCAAACGCAACGGTAACCCCGGCCCGGGGTGACATCCCCTTGGGGCCAGCTGGCGAGCAGCATGGGCAAGGCACCCCCAGCTCCTTGCCGGGGGCTGTGGCGTCGACTCCATCCTGGCAGTGTCCGTCATCACCCGTGTCCGTCTGTCCGCAGAGACCTGTCCGCAGCCGGCGGTGCCCCTGAATGGACGGATGCTGGGCCGGAGCCTGCGGGTGGGCCACGATGTTCACTTCGTCTGCGATGCCGGCTTTCGGCTGGTGGGCTCGGAGACGCGCGCCTGCCGGCAGGACCGCACCTGGAGCGGCACCCAGCCCTTCTGCAGAAGTGAAGTGGAGCGGGGTCGGGGTGCCGGGGGGCTCCCCTGTCACCTCAAGATGCTGGGTCCCATCGCTCTGCTCCCCTGGCTGCAGGGAGAGCAGCCCAGGGGCTGCAACAATGGGACCCATGAGGTGAGGAGGGGCTTCTCCGGCCCGTGTTCATCAGCTCCTTCTCCCCAGGTATCAATGACTGCTCCAGCAACCCATGTGCCAATGGTGGGACTTGCGTGGATGGCAACCAGAGCTACACCTGCCTCTGCCACCGGGGCTGGTCAGGCCCCAGCTGCCAGAGCCCCATCTATGCCTGTAGGTGCCCAGGTTTGGGGATGCTCACGGGGACATCACCCGGCCACGCTGCACCCATCTCCCTGTGGTCCCCCGCAATCTCAGCCCTCCCCTATCTCCTCGTCCCCCCCCACCCCGACAGTGACCCCTGCTCCTCCCCGCAGACTGGGTGACACTGAACAACGCCTCCTTCAGCCGCCAGCCCCGCTGTGCTGAGGGCCGCCCGGGCGCCCGGCGCTGCAGCTGCGACACCGGCTTCCAGATGCGGGCCGGCGGCATGTGCCACGGTAAAAGGAGAGTGAGGATGGTGGACTGGGGAGGGGGAAACTGAGGCTCGGCATCGGCGGGAGCTCCAGCCATGTCCTGCTCTGTCCCCCCCCCAAGATGTGGACGAGTGCCAGCTCTTCCAGTCCAGCCCCCAGACCCGGATCTGCCTCCACGACTGCCTCAACCTTCCCGGCTCCTACCGCTGCCTCTGTCCCCCCGGCTACCTGCTCCACGCTGACCGCAACACCTGTGAGGGTAAGAGTGGTGGGAGCAGGGCAGGGAGCATCCCATGGGACCAGGGATGCAGTGGGGAGCGGCAGGGGCCGGCCCTGCTCACCCGGTGTCCCCGCTGCAGACGTCGATGAGTGCGCCAGGAAGCAGCACAACTGCAGCCAGGGTGACATCTGCATCAACACCTTCGGGGGCCACCGCTGCGTGCGCCCCAGGTGCCCCCCACCGCGTCACAACACCAGCTATGTCAAGACCTCCGCCTTGTGAGTACAGCGGGTGGCTCGGGCTGCATCGTGCCCTCTCCCCCAGGCCATGGGTCCTACATGTGCCCCAGCGACCGTATCGTGTCAGCAGGGAAAGTGCCAGCCAAATTGCCACGTGGGGTGTGCTTGGCACGCTCCCCAATGCCCCTTGCCAAAGGTCAGGATGCTGGTGGCATCCCAATACATGGTGGCTTTATCCAGGACCCAGGTCTCCCAGAGCTCCAGCCTGGGGGGAAAGGCGCCATTTTCCCTCTGCTGCACATCCACATGGTGCCATCAGGTACCATCCTACAGGCAAAACGCCCTGGTCCTGCTCATGAGACAGAGCTGCTTTATGGCCAACCAGAAGTGACCCAAGAGATAAGGATATAAGGAAAAAATTCTTCACCAAAAGGGTTGTCAAGTATCGGAACAGGCTGCCCAGGGAAGGGGTTGAGTCACCATCCCTGGAGGTAGACAGGTAGATGTGGTGCTGAGGGACATGGGTTAGTGGTAGACTTGACAGTGCTGGGTTAACGGTTGGATTCGATGATCTTAAAGGACTCTTCCAACCTAAATGATTTTATGAGGAGGAGCATCCCTGCCCTGGCCAAGGGATGTTACTCTGCGGGAGGAGCATCTGAGCCTGGCTCCATCCTCCAGCCAGGACTGTGGACTGTGGACTGTGGTCCCAGCCTCAAAGCATGACTGAGAGCTGTGTCCTTGCAAGGCACGGAGTTTGCTTGGCAGAGGCAGGGATGGGACAGAGATCCAAGGCCAGGCAGGCTCGAATGTGGCTGCTTTGGGATGCCACAGTGGCATTGGGGCTGGAGATACTGCCTGCGGCACGGGCCAGGCTTGTTTGCAAAGATGCAGGCATCTCCTCAAGAGCCAAACCACGGCGCTGAGTGGTGCCACCCCTTCCCTCCTGGCAGCCAGTGTGAGAGGAACCCCTGCCCCATGGAGAGCCGAGCCTGCAGCCTGGCCGCCACCTCCATCTCCTTCCACTACCTGCCGCTCCAAGCCAACCGCACTGTGCCCCACGTCCTCTTCAAGATGTCCACCACCCGCTTCGTGGGCGACAGCCTGCGCTTTGCCATCATGGGGGGCCGGGGCCAGGGGGTCTTCACTGTGCGGCGCTCTGACCGGCAGACAGGAGAGCTGGTGCTCACCAACCCTGTGGTGGGGCCAGCCACGCTGGAGGTGGAGCTGGAGATGAGCGAGTTCTCCCGCAAGGTCCTCCTGGGCAAGCACATCTTCAAGGTCACAGCCTTTGTGTCCCCATATGAGTTTTGATCCCCTTTGAAGGTGGATGTGGGTCTCTCCGGGGGAGCGATAGAGCGGGTGCAACTCAGTAGCCCCAGTCCTTGTCCCACTGGGGACATCCCTCTCCCACAATGCTTGCTCATGGCTGGTGGGGTGAAGCCACCGCAGCAGAAAGGGTGCCTGCCGCAAAGGCCGCAAGGAAAACCCAAAGGGATGTACCTTGCATTGCTCTGCAGGCAGGGGAACCAGCCCAGGGGTGCCTGTCTCTGCCAGCCCCCCACCTCTCTGCCTGCAGAGCACACAGAGGGGCACGGCAGAGCGAGCCGACGGCATGTGGCACCCAGGTCTGGCTCCTTGTATCTTGTAACCTCCAATAAAAGAAAAATGGCTGCAAGAAGGGTGTCCTCCTTGCTCCGTGCCTGCTGCATGGGAGCAGCTCCGTGGTCATGGGGCAATGCTCCTGGGAACAGCTGTAGGCTGTGGTGACAGCAGGGTCCCCCTGCGGAGCTCAGGGTGCCAGTGGAGCCATCAAGCCCACCCAGTATCACACAGTGCCCGTGTCCCTCCCAGCACCACTAATCCCAGGGACCACGATGAACATCCCCACCGCGCAGTACTGGGAGATGGGCTGCACGTCCAAGGTTTGTCCTCATCCCTTTGGCAGGTGCCAGGAAGGGGTAGGGGTGCTCCCTGGCACCAGGCAAGCGGGGGACGGCGACTGGAGGCCATGATTCCTTGCAGCCAGGAAACTTCCCTCTGCAATGGCCTGGCAGGAGATAGACAAAGCTGCAGCTCCGCAGCTCACTGAGCATTCCCGGCAGCGATGTTTCCCGGCTCCCGACTCAAGGAGGGTGGGCAGCGAGGACAGGAGAGGTGCATAATGCCCCCCCCCCCCCCCAGCTTCTTGGACATCCCCTGCCATCGCCAGCACAGCCAGACCCCCGTGCAGGGAGAGTTGAAAAGGTGACAAGGGCCTTTGGGGACAGCCAGCGAAGGACACGCTGCCCTGGGATAGCCTTCCCTCCAGACACAGAAGCCTTCTTTAGGTGAGTGCCGGTGCCCCTCGCACAAAGCAGCCGCTGTGCACGGACCGCAGGCGGCTCATAAAGACCTCCTTGTGTGCCCACCGCCGGCACGGCCGGGGCTGGGAGGAGGGGGACATCCCGGGGCTGGCGGGGATGGCCGTGCTGCGTCAGGAAAATCCACAGCTGGCCGGCACCCACCGAAGGGGAGAGGCTGGGACACAAAGTGGAGAATTACAAGGGTAAATATTTGTTCCTGCGCTTCAGGCGTGCCAGCTCGACCGGGCACCCCGAATGTGGGTTTGCACGGGGTTCTTATGCCCTTCAAACGTTCATATACAGCACGCAGCAGGATGGAGGGCACCCTCAGGGAGTTTGCCACCGACACTAAGGGGTGTGGAGTGGTTGACACACTGGAGGGGAGAGATGCCATCCAGAGGGACCTGGACAGGCTGGAGAGGTGGGCCTGTGCCAACCTCATGAGGTTCAACCAGGCCAAGTGCAAGGTCCTGCACTGGGTCAGGGCAATCCCAAGCACAAATCCAGGCTGGACAGAGAATAGCTGGAGGGCAGCCCTGAGGAGAAGGACTTGGGGTGGAGGGGTGGAGGAGAAGCTCCACACACCCTGGAGAAGTGCACTGGCAGCCCAGAAAGCCCCCCCACATCCTGGGCTGCATCCCCACCAGCATGGCCAGCAGGGAAAGTGGGGGGGATTCTGTCCCTCTGCTCCGCTCTGGGGAGACACCCCCAGTGCTGCCTCCAGCTCTGGGGCCACCAACAGCAGAAGGACATGGACCTGTTGGAGCGGGGCCAGAGGAGGCCACGGAGATGCTGGGAGGGCTGGAGCCCCTCTGCTGGGAGGACAGGCTGAGAGAGTTGGGGGGGTTCAGCCTGGAGAAGAGAAGGCTCCGGGGAGACCTTAGAGCCCCTTCCAGTCCCTCAAGGGGCTCCAGGAAAGCTGGGGAGGGACTCTGGATCAGGGAGGGGAGCCATAGGAGGAGGGGGAAGGGTTTGACACTGAAAGAGGGGAGATGGAGATGAGATGTGGGGAAGAACTTCTTTGCTGTGAGGGTGGTGAGAGCCTGGCCCAGGTTGCCCAGAGAAGCTGTGGCTGCCCCATCCCTGGAGGGCTTCAAGGCCAGGTTGGAGGGGGCTTGGAGCAACCTGTTCTGGTGGGAGGTGTCCCTGCCCAGGGCAGGGGGTGGCAGTGGGTGGACCTTAAGGTCCCTTCCAGCCCAAACCATTCTGTGATTCTATGAATTTGACTAATCCCTAACTCCCAGCCCACCACGGTAAAGCTCTGCAAAGCAATGATACTTTTTCGGCGTTCTTGTCGCTAGGCTCCCCCCGAGTGTGGGGGCCTCGCTGGGCCCGCAGGCCCCGGCCCCGTGTCCGCCGTTCAGCCGCCATTTCGCGCCCGGGGGTATTTTGTCCCCTTCGCCCCGCCGTAGCCCCGGCCGTTTCCATGGCGACGGGCCCAGCGGCCGGAGGCGCCGGGAGCTGCCGTTTCGGCCTCAGCTGGAGGCCCCGTTACCCGCCGGGGCATGAGGCGGGGACGGGGCCGCTCTCAACCGCCTCCGCGGGGTGAAGGTGAGGAAAAGGCGATGGGGGAGCCGAGGGAAGGGGCTGCCCGGAGTCCTGGCCCCCGGTGCCGGCCCGTTGGGCCCCGGGTTGTGCTGGTCGCTCCCTCCCCCTATCCAGCCCTTGGCTGAACATCCGAAGGGGCCAGTCTGATAACTGCCGGCTGACTTACCGTTAACTAGTATAGTTAACAACCAGCGTCAGCTCGGTTACCTCTCCACAGTCTGCGGTGACCGAGTAAGCCCTGATGGTGACTTCATACCTTGCTTTTTTTAGTGTTTTCTGTAGCTGGGTAGGAAGGAGTGCTGGACATACATGGCTCCTGTGAGGACAGGCTGAGAGAGTTGGGGGTGTTTTCAGCCTGGAGAAGAGAAGGCTCCGGGGAGACCTTAGAGCCCCTTCCAGTCCCTCAAGGGGCTCCAGGAAAGATGGGGAGGGACTCTGGATGAGGGAGGGGAGCCATAGGAGGAGGGGGGAGGGTTTGACACTGATAGAGGGGAGATTTAGACTAGATTTCAGGAAGAACTTCTTTGCTGTGAGGGTGGTGAGAGCCTGGCCCAGGTTGTCCAGAGAAGCTGTGGCTGCCCCATCCCTGGAGGGGTTCATGCCCTGCCCCCACCCCAACCCCCCTGTGGCAGGGGGTTTGGAACTGGATGGTCTTTAAGGTTCCTTCCAACCCAAACCATTCTATGATTCTATACCCACAGTACCCCGCTGGGAAGGGGAGATGCTGTATCCTCGAGTTTCTTCACATCTAGCTTTGTTTTTCATCAGTACTGGTAGGTAATCAGTGTGTCAGCTACAAGAGAAGCCCTCGAGTCATAAGGGAAAGGCAAGAGGAAATTCGCTTCTGGAATGGGCCAGACGAAGCGTGACATGCAGCTTTCTTCTTTCTTGAGGGTCTGTTAGCAGGCAGACACTGCTGGGGGATGGTGGCAGCCTCAGGGGTAGTTCAGCCAGGAGGTAGCTTTAGTCCCAATTTGCCACGTAAAAAAATTCTATTACATTGTACAAAACTTTTGACATTAAATAACATAACCTTCAAAACATGTGGTGTTATAAAACAGCAAAGTCTTGCAGCAAAACAGAGATTTCCAGGGTCTGGGTGGGCCTGGCTCCCCGGGCCAGGCTTTTATTAGGAGAAGGGAGTTTCTTCAAATAATCTGAGCGGTTTTTGTAATGCATAGCTCAAAGTGATGCACAAGCAAATTTTCAACAACCTAGTGAGAAAAATATCACATGATTAGTAACTATTTCTCATCATGATGAACCAGTTGCCACGTAGCAACTGGAACTTTGAATGCAGGTAGATACTGCTAATTTCTTCAAAGAGCGAAGTTAGCATTTTAAGGTGTTTTTTTCCAACCTGCTTGTTGCTAACCCTGTGCTGATGGACATAAATTACATTCTTTTATATTCTTACCCGCTGCTTCTCTACCAGTTGACCACAAAAGACTTTTCCAGCCCTTTGCTTAGGCCTGATGCAGGACCATTGCTGTACCAAGATCTGCGTCGTTCTGCTCGCTGGTGTTAACCCTCTGGTGTTAAAACTCACCCTTGCTCCGTGGCAAGCAAAAAGCAACAACTAATAATCCAACACAAATTGAAATAAAAAGGAGAAATCACTTCTGAGCTTGTAGCTGTTGTGCAAACAGAAATCATAAACATCAAGAACTTTCCAAGTTATGGTTTGTAACTCATCTTTGCAGTTAAATCTTTCTTTACCCTGCCAGGAGTCCAGACACTGTAGGACAGCTGAATAATCAAGCTGCTTCCCTCATGGATGGCCTGCATACGTAACTTTGTTTTTTGTTCTAGCAACAGTCTGCTTTATACTTGTGATGTGGAGTAACTCCTACTTCTTTCCCCCTTTTTGTCCTTAAATTATCAGTTCACTTTTTCGGTTTCTAGTCTTTCCACTTCCTTTGTTGCTAACAAAGGAGTCTCTGTTTTCTTGGATGCTGTGCAGTGCTAAGTTGCGGTTCCAGACCACATGCTGCATTGGGGCTACCCGCTCTCACTACATTTCTCTGCACTAGATGGAAGGAAAACGTGGCATATCTGAGACAGGTGAAAGTGTTTGTTCTGCCGTCATCCATTTCTGACATGAACACATCCCCAGAACCACAGCACATCATACTCCATCTGAGTATGATACGTATCCATACTGCCACTGAAATACCCCCTTTGCTCTTTTTACTCAATTTAGGTCTAGATCCATTCGGAGACTGACAAAACCTGCAAGTTTCCCCTAACTGGAAGTCTGAGGTATTGTTTCATGCAGATTTCATGCAGACATCAGCACTTGCTTTTAAAGTCTGTAATTCTTTCTCCCCTTTTGTTACTATCAGTCACAAATTCCCTGTGCGGAGAGAAGAGTCACCTCAGATGTGTCGTCGTTTTTGTCTCTCCAGTTTTTTGTCCACGGTGGTGCAGATCTCCAGGAATGGGATCCCTCACAATATTTTTGTATCATGTATTTTTTTGGTTTCCATTTTTGATTTCTATAGATGAATATCTGCAATAAACCTCCTAATAAGACAGCTCCAGAGAACTTGGGTGAAGCTGTTCCTGAGGTGCAGGTCCAACGCGCTCGAAGGAATGGCTGGAGCTTGCCTCTGCACATTTTCCAGATTATTGCCTGGTGGCTGTACCTCTTCTTTGCACTGGTTGGCTTTGGAATCCTGGTTCCTCTCCTGCCCCGCCACTGGCTGCCTGCTGGCTATATCGTATCCTTTGGTCAAAAGGAGAACGTGGACTGTAATAAACTATCGGTGGGATTTTTTTTAAAATAGTTGTTAGGTAGCACAGAAAGCATAGGAGAAAGCAGCTGAGCCAGAATCTTTTTCTGAAATATAAACATAATCTTGATCTTCTCCTGCCTATAAAAACCAGTTGTTTTGAGATCCTCTCTGCCCTTCCACTTTAGGTAGGTCACTAATGTTCTGCTTGTCTCCTTCATTGCTCTCTGCTAAGGTTTCTATCTTTGCCTCTGAAGCTCTTCTGCTGTCTCCTTCTGCCTATGCTCCTTTGCTCTATATTACTCTTCTCCAAGTGTGCTGCAGGCTTTGAGGGAAGTCATACTAAAAAAAGCCCCTCCTGAAAGACCTTTGCCATGATGGGCAGTCACACCTCCCTGTGCTGACTGAATGAGTCTTGAAACGCAGCTTTATATGTTTATGATTCTACGGTGCAGTTGCTTGGGAGTTGATCTTGTCCCAGGGCCCTCTCCTGTCCCCTCTAGAAAATCTGTGAGTGAAAGATGAGGTGGTGTGGTGTCAATGCTTATAAGTATCTAAAGGGTGGGTTGAAGGAGGAGGGAGCCAGACTCTTTTCAGTGGTTGCCAGTGAGAGGACGAGGGGCAACGGGCGCAAGTTGGAACATAGGAGGTTCCACTCAAATATGAGAAAAAACTTCTTCACGGTGAGGGTGACAGAGCACTGGAACAGGCTGCCCAGGGAGGTTGTGGAGTCCCCTTCTCTGGAGATTTTCAAGACCTGCCTGGATGCAGTCCTGAGTAACATGCTCTAACATGCTCTAGGCAATCCTGCTTCAGCAGGGGAGTTGAACTAGATGATCTCTAGTAGGGGGGCCTACAGGAAGGCTGGGGAGGGTCTGTTTACAAAGGCCTGCAGTGACAGGACGAGGGGAAATGGTTTTAAGTTGGAGAAGGGGAGATTTAGATTGGATATTAGGAAAAAGTTCTTTACCATGAGGGTGGTGGAACACTGGAACAGGTTGCCCAGGGAGGTGGTTGAGGCCCCTTCCCTTGAGATATTCAAGGTGAAGCTCGACGAGGCCCTGGGCAACCTGGTCTAGTTGGGGGTGTCCCTGCTGACTGTGGGGAGGTTGGACTAGATGACCTTTGGAGGTCCGTTCCGGCCTGGACCAATCTATGAATCTATGAATCTCTATGGTCCCTTCCAACTCTAAAAAATTCAGTGAAATTCAGTGAACCACAGAGGAGAGGTCTGCCGTGTGACAGAGGAAGAGGGTATCCCAAAATTTGAATTTAGTACTTACCAAGCTGGGGAAGATTCATAATTTGTGGGCGTTTGCTTTTGTCATCGCTCCAGTAACATCTTCCTGGTGGGAAAAAAAAAATTGAGTAAGTAGCTTAGTGCCACTTAGTGCTTAGTGCTTTCGTAGCAGAATCGGATAGCCAAGAAATATTAGAGAGAGACTCCTGGGAAAAGTTCTGAAGAGATGGGATATGCACTTACACCATTTCCGCTTCGGATTTACGTATGTCCATGGAGCCTTGGATATGTTTGGGATGCTTTTGCTTATCATTGTTTTAGTTACACCTGTGTGATTTAGGCTTTTCATTAGCTCACAGGGCTCTTAATTTATCTATCTTACCCAAATCCTTGGTATTATCATGGTTCAAACCTTGTGAATTTGTCTACTAAATACCTTCATAATTCAATCTAAAGTCACTCTATTCAACAGATTCATGTATCCCAAAGTTTTACTAGTGGGTAATGTCTAATGTCTCTTTTGTGTCAAAGGCAAATCCCTTCCCATTCTGCTACACTGGTCATTAGAGCTCCAGTCAGCTAGACCTCTCAAAGACCTTTTTTTCCTTACTACACCGCTCTGTTTTCCATAGACGTTAGTATGATCAACAATGTGCATATCTGGGTCTATAACAAATAAACCAGAAGGTTAATTTTTGCACACGTGCTCATTTAATTGCAGTATATTGAGAAGCAAACTCTCGAGCACAGTGGTACTCCAGGCATGCAGGGGTGCTGCTTTCTATTTGTATATTCTATACATATTTGTTATTCATTCCAAATATCAGCAATTGCTTCAGATGTCTGATCGAAACTACTGCTCTTCGTATTTGCTCTGACTTGCAAGAAGTAAAAATCCAAACGGGTAATATTTCAAGCAACAATGAGAAATCCTGGATACTGCCTGTCTGTAAATTGTGTAGAATCCTACTTTAAATCCTCTTCCTTGGGATTCTGACTAAGGAAAAGGAAAGCAAGGTGATCACTGCTAGATCCTTGATGTGACTTTTTTATTTCCTTTCTTGGAAATTTGATCTTGTGACGGGGCGTGTGCATGGCCTTAACTGACTCTTCCTTTCCAAGGAGTCTGTATGGACTAAGAAATGTGGACCTATACCTGCAGTCTGCACCTGGGGTCAGATTCTGGTAAGTAAAGGTCATTTTTAAAAACTCCCGCGCTAGGAAGGACGTTTCTGTGAGGCAGGGTAGTACATAATAAGTAGGGTTGTTCCTATAGATTTAGTTATCTTTTTTCAGAGGATATTTTTTACAGTGCAAACATCTCTGTTAATAAAGCTCAGATTAACATGCTCCAACCAGTTATATAGGGATTTCTAATTCTATGCCATCACCATATTTTTCTCATCTGTGTGGGCTTTGTGTATTAAGGGTAAAAATACATGTATTAAATCACTCATACAATCCTTAACTGTGTACTTCAGTGTCCAGGAGCGTGCTTTATCTACCATTTAGTTGTTCATCTTACTGCAGTCTCCATTGATCCTGCGGATGCAAATGTGAGAGAAAAAAAATATCTAGGGCCTCTGGCCACCTTCAATCGTAATCAGCACCCACATGTCATTGAAAACCATCATTGCAATGTCTGTGATGTAGATGTGTAAGTATTTTCTCCTTTTCTTCTACTACTCTGTCTTTTTCACCATTACGCTTCACCGTTAGTCTTGAATGTTAGACTGTAAGATGGAAATTGAGCCCCTGAAGCTTTATAGCACAAGTTAAACTTCATCCTGTGGCAGGGTTCAGGTGCCCACTGTCAGATGGTTCTGTGTTTTATTTACTTGCTCACATGTTGCGTGGAGAGGACTGTTGTGTTCCGTGTTATCCGGATGTCAGTGTTTGACCTAACAACGTGTAGCGTGTGCTTGTATCTGGCTGGATGCTAATGCGGTAGCAGGAAAGGCTTGGAGGGCAGGCATTAAGATCAAGCTTTGTAGAATTGCTGAAGGGTTTCAAATAAGAAATCAGTGATCTCCAAATTAGAAATCACGCAGTGCTTTGAAAAGGCAAATTTTGCAGTGTTTGGGATGTGGTCCAACCATGGCCGATACGTTTGGGCATTGACGTATCGCTGATGTAGAAAGCTTTCTCACTATTACTGGGATCTCTGCTGCTCTCTCTCCCACTGTATTTGTGCCACTGGAAAGTCAGGGCAATGAGCTGGTGCTGCCATGCTAACGCCACCTTTCTTTGGCAGGAGTGCCACGTCAAAGCACTGTGGAACTTGCAACAAGTGTGTGTGTGGCTTTGATCACCACTGCAAATGGCTCAACAACTGCGTGGGAGAGAGGAATTACTGGTAAGAGCCTGGCTTTGTGACAGGAACACAAGCCTGCAGCAATAATGTTGGCCGCCCTTCTCTTCCTGAGGTTCTCCTGCATCTCAGTCCAGGCTGTACTCCGTCCCACAGAACCACTTTTCTCTCAGGTCCCAGCTGAATAAAATCAGTCATGAGAAAACTAGATGGCAAAAGCAAGCGTTATTATGACACTCAAATAACCAGGGATAAAACTCCAATACTTAGAATTTTGAAGCTGAACATCTATGAGTAAAAACAGAGAACATAATCTTATTATTTGGTATTAGGAAAAGCTTATGGGATATTAATTGGGTGTCCTTAACGCTTCTGAGCACTGGAGTGGGAATAGAACCACGATTGTGCTGCTCCTGACTGAAACAACCTGCATCCAGATCGCATGCTTCCCTGTGAGATTTGCCAGTTGGCAGGAGTTACAGCAGCATGTAGGCACCTCTGATCTCTGCCAGGTTTAAGCTAAAGAATAAGAAGGCGATCACTGATTATTCCTTCTTGGTTTCCTGCACTAAAACCACATGGAAAGCAGAGAGTTGTTACTGCAGGGTGCCACGTTACACTGCCTTAGGTTTTTGTGCAGGGAGCTCTTTGTCTGTCCTACAAAACTTGACTGTTTTGTAACCATGGTTGCTCTATAGGGTCACAGTTCGTCCCTCAGGGTAACAAATCAGAAGACTGTTAACCAGTATCTATCATAAGCATAAGCAATTTGGGAGGGCTGTCTATATCTCCCTCTTCATTAGAGGTTGGGGGTTTGAATTGTATGTGTGATGTTGTTGAAGCCACTCAGACTTCCTACCTTCTCGGCAGGCTCTTTGTGAATAGCGTGCTGTCTGCCATCCTGGGCCTCGGCCTTCTGCTCCTTGTCGCTTGCTACGTCTTCGTGCAGTTCTTCGTGGACCCCGTGATGCTTCGCTCCGACCCGCACTTTGATGGTACCAGCAGTGCTTCAGCTGAGCCTCCTGTGAATCAGCCAAACATGTCTTGATATGGGATTGGATTCTGTGGGCCTTCCCGCTGAGGAGGAACGCCCACCCCTTTACTCTTTCAGTTTTATATTTCTGCAAGAGTCTCTCTGCTCAGCTGGATGGAATGTCTTTCCACCCAGAGCTAACTGCTCTTCCTAAAGGCCTTGCAGACACAAGATTCCTTAGGCTTTGTTATGGTTTGAGAAACCCGTAATGATTTATTGTTGTTTAGACAATTATTCTATCACCCGATGAGCCCTCCCCACCCGGGAAAGGAAATCGGGGAAAACAAGGAAACATGAGGGTTGAAATACAAATAGATTTAATAGGATAAGGCTAAATAATTAACATGAATAATACTAAAGAACCACTATTGATCCTGATACTAGTATAAAATATACAAGAATTGTACTCAGCCAATTATATCAGCAGGAAGCCGTGCACTCCCCGCAGGGACAGCCAGTGCGGGACACTGCGAGCGCTGCGGCTTCAGGAGGAAGGGAAGGGCTCAGAGCTCCAGCACTGGGGCAAGAAGTTCTGAGGATGGCAGCCATCAAGGGGGAGAGAGAGAGAGAGAGAGAAGCTCCTCAGCAAGCTTTGTAATTTCTATTGAATGTGACGTTGATGGTATGAAATAACCCTGTTGGCAGCTTGGGTCATGTGCCCGCATCTCACTCCTCCTTGTGCCCACACCTGGTGAGCTCAAAATCACTGAGATCTTGAATTCCACATATCATAGCTGGCTATAAATTAAATATTTTCACAAATTCAGATACTGAAGTCTTCTAAAAGTGCAGTTTTTCCAAGCATTAGAAGAGAAATTAGTCCTTTGTTGCTCAAACCAGGATAGGCCTCCAATGGGTCTGCAGCTACTTTTGAGTAACAATATTTCCAACTGTAAGGTTTAGTTTGAGATATTTAATACCCAAACAATTCATTTACCTCCAACTGTTTTTGTTTTCTAGCTCTGAAGAACCACACGCACCGCTGGTTTGTGTTTCTTCCTGCAGCTCCTGTTGAGACTCGGGCGTCTGCCATTTTGATCATGGCTGGGATTTTTATTCTTCTGGGCCTACTGACCGTGATCCTGCTGGGCCACCTCTTGATTTTTCACATCTATCTCAGTAAGTATCATGTTCCTGTCCTCTGCATCCCAGTTTCCTCTCTGCCTAGCTTCTTCTACACATTCTGCAGTCGCTGTGTGTTCACCCGTTTCACAACTACACACGTTGTACAAAATTGCCATTGAAAAGGTAGAAAATCTGGGTTTAACGTTACACTGCTAATTTTCCTCCAGTACCAGGTAGGCTTATCAGTGCATGTGCGATATGGGACTTGCATTGGGCTTGTGCATTCCTGTGTCTAAGCTGTGTTATCTCGGAAGTGGAAGCATGTGGGAGAGCAGCAGAGAGGCCAGGTTAATTACCTGCTTAATTCTAGCTCAGTGCCAGTGATGGTAGATTCTGAGTGGCTCCACATATGGGTTTTTGTGAGTCTTTTCGCTGTCCTCCCCAGAATTTCGGTCATGCAAGAGAGCCTGTTTCTCCATTACCCCAGAGAAATGTGGATGGTATTGATCTAGATTTCTAATAGAGGCCTGATGTCCAGGTCCCTTTATGGAAGTTGTACTGTATCAGCACTGAACGACCGGTGGAATTCAGAGTAGGGGTTTTCAGAAAGGTTCCTCATTAGATCTCCTACTTGTTGCTCTGTCAACAAGTTTATGTACAGATGGGCATCAAAACCCTTTATTCAGCCATCATCTACAATGAAGCCAATGCTGTTTGGCTGCCTGACATAACTCACGATGAGAAAAGATCTTACACTTACAGTAGTTGGTGGTGCCAAACCCAGGGAAGAAGGGATGCGGTCGAAGAGAAATGAGGACAGAAGTTACAGAGGATCATTGGATGGATTTTTAGGGAGTCAGTTAACAGCGATGCAGACGCCAACACAAACTAGGTTAGCACAAACCAGTGCAGTTCCAGGAGCAAAACAGTTACGCTGCTGAAGCATAGCATTTGATGGGTGTGTGTTCCTCAGCTGGCATTAGTGAGATCATTTACTGTCCTTTTGCTTTTACAGCCTCTTTGAGCATAACTTAAATTTGGTCACGCTGCAGTTTTGCTTTCTTGGTGGAACTGAAAGTTGACTTTGCTGGGTTGATGGTGGTGCCTGGAGGTATCAAAGGTTGATCTAGGGGTGTAGAAAGACTAAAAGCATAACAAAGCTGGAGCCACTCCAGTAAGATTTCCTTTGGATGAAAAAGAAAGGATTATTTGATTTAGTGCTGAGCAGTATTTATCCTGTCTTTGTGTACAGCTTCCACAAGAGGGTGCTCCCTCCTTGAGATAAAGACAAGAACAGAAAAGCATGTATTACACGAGTTCTACTCTGGGTTTGGGTTTTTCTTGTTGCTGTTGTCTTGGGGTGATTTTTTTCCTCTTTCAGAATAAATTATGAGCCAAATTAACTTTTTTTTTTTTCTGACCCAATTTTATATCTTTATGACTTACATGGAAACAATTTAATTATTGCTAATTTTTGTTAACGTTTGATGACATTAAAATCTGCTGCCCTATTGAAACTGGTTCCAGCTGTACAGAAGTGCAGTGTGCAAGTCCTTGTTTAAAAGGAGCGATGTTACCACATTGAAGCCTACATTGTGCATTACATATGAGTATGTATTACCCTTACAACTGGGATTCAGGGAGATAAGGCAAAGCATGTCTGGTTTAAGTTCCTCTTATTTCACACATGTAATTGTCAATAGTCTCATCTGAATGCTTTAAGGTAGACAGTGTTGGAATGAACTGTCTAACCTCTTTTGGGACTAGAAATACAATTGACCAATTAAAACATAGTTACCGTTCATGAGTATTTCTTCATAAACCTTTTTTTTAAAAAAAAAAAATAATTAAATCACAGAAAGAAAACAGCACCCCCGTGAGTGGTATTGCCTTTAAGTTTCACGTAAATAAAAACTGGCTTAAGTCAGGTATGGCTATGAACATTTTAGAATCTAGTTTTGTTACAAGCACGGTGAAACTTTCAGAATTACTGTCCTGATTTTAATTACTCACTGCTGTCACTCAAAAGGAAGGAAGTATTCTCAAAATAGTAGGTCCATGTGATCAAAATTACCGGTCTTGATTGAGCCTCAGTTCTAGAGGCATTCAGTGAAGAGTGGCACTTCAGAAGCTTGGAGGGAGGATTCATTTTTTCCCTTCAATACTCAGAGGCCAATAGTAGAGCATAATAAAAAGAAAAAAATGAACAGGAAATATAGGAAAGGAATATAGAAAAGAATAAGGGGCTCTTGACAAGCTATGTGTTTCACAGTATGTGCTGCAATGTTACCTGGATAGACAAATGCTAAATTAAATAGCTCTATTAAAATATTTGAAAAGTTGCACCGTTAAGTATTCAGAAACCAATGAACTCTAAACTACAAATGTTTTATAGCCCTTTGCTTATGAAGCAATATTCTGTGTCTCAAATAAAGCATACGGTACACTTCTGGGTGCATTTGCCAGCACCCTCCGCTGTCCCTGTTAAGTGCTCATCACTTGGCTGCAGACTCGCTTCATTTTTATGCTCCATCTTCCTGGCCAAATGGATCTTGAATTCTTATTTCTTCATAAGTTCATTGGTGTAACAGGAGGGGTACCCTCTCCTCTGCTTATGGCATGGTTTTGAGAGGTAAGATATTACCGATACGAATGTCTTCAGGCAGAGGAAGGGTTTTATTCTGGATGTCCCACATCCTCAGCATCTGCTTTAGCTACTATGCTTCTGTAGAAAGGAAGGATGACTACCAGCCTGTGCACTGAAAACCTTCAGTGTCCATTTCTGGGTTTTGTGCACTAAAAATACTTACCATACAGGGTCATTATGGGAGGAATGTCTGACTTTTGGATCCCTGTGATGTTTTGGGTCTCATGAAGAAACCAAGGTGCTCGGAAATGTCACATGCGTTTGGTCACTCATGG
This sequence comes from Numenius arquata, assembly GCF_964106895.1. Classification (NCBI taxonomy): domain Eukaryota; kingdom Metazoa; phylum Chordata; class Aves; order Charadriiformes; family Scolopacidae; genus Numenius; species Numenius arquata. Next base: position 25,501,027 of record NC_133583.1, read on the forward strand.
AAGCGGATGTGTTTGTGGGAGTCCTTAAGAGTGCATAAACACGGGCACATAGAAATTCTGATCATGTCTATTTGGCACCAGACAGGTTGAGCATTTAATGCTTGGTTATTAAGTTCTGGATATTAAGTGTCTCAATCTCCTCTATGGGATGCAATAACATGCTGAATTTCTTTTCTCCATTTAGCATCCCATACATTCTGAGTACTCACTGAGCTTTCTGTATGATGCAGATCTTACCCTTATTGGGTATGAATAATGGATTCATTATTCATTATTCCACTCTACAATGAGCTGACCAAATTACTACAGTATAGAAGGCTGTACCATGTACACTTAGAACAGTGGGACTATGAGAAAGTGTGATGATGACAATAAAGGATATAATAAGATATACAGTGTAAAGGTACTTTTGGCTTAGCGTGTCAGTCTTTTCATGTTTATAGTTACTATTTGATTGTATAGTTATTTAGACCGTTTGTGTAATCAGGGAGTGGCATTTTCTGCACTGACAGCTCTCTCTTTTTCCTCCCAGTGTGGAACAAATTAACTACGTATGAGTACATCCTGCAGCAGCGTCCCCAGCATGAGGCGAAAGAGGTAGACAAGCAACAGGAGTCTTGTCCCTCCCAGGAGAGACCCAGTCAGGTACTCGTTGTATTTTCAGTCCGGTTCTCAAAATCACCCTGGCTTGTCCGTAGTGCAAAGTTTGCTTCATTTTTGCTAGCTCCAAATTTTAGAAGCAGTTGCTAGAGATGAGACTTTAGAGGTATTTTGGTGGAGTTGAGAGTGTAAGGTCTGTAATTCGATGAACACTTGAGGCATAAGCAAGAACTGCTTTCAAAGGAATCGATCCCACCCACTTTCTTCCTCCACCACTTGTTTTGGGCCCTGCACTATCTATTCTTTTCTGCCAGCGCAGCTGTTCATTACAGTCATGCAGTGAACAGGGTGGGGGAACTCATCTGGGTAAGAATAAACTTTATTTTTAAAAAAAATAGTTGAGCTCGTGTTTAGCTGGCCCAGCTCCCTCCCATTCGGTTCACCAAGCAGTCACATAAATGCCTGTGTCAGCACAAAAGAGGGTGATGAAGAGGATGGGACCCTCTGTTTGGGTGGCAGTGCACATCTTGCTGGCTTCTGTGAGGGGTATCGCAGGTCATCATGATGAGACAGGTTCTGAGGCTGGAGAAACTGGTGCTAATCATCAAGCAGCTAATAATACCCATAGTTTAATCATCTTGAAAAGGAAAAGGATACCAATCATGTTCAGAAATGATCTAGATATCCACGTTTCTTTGAATTGAGTCTACATAGGGTCCTTTTGATGACTGTGATGTTGATCTGTATCTCTGTAAAAAGATTTCTACAAATATTTTAATGCTCTTATACTCTGCAGTGGTGTATATATTCTGCTATGAACTCAGAGGTTCAGTGTAATTTATTTTTTTGCAAGGCAGCTCTATCCCTGGAATTACTCAAAATTTGACTGGAGAAATTCTGTACTGGCCTTAGCAGTGAGGTTGGACTAGAAACTTCCAGAAGTTCCTCCTAGTCTAAATTATCCTGCAATTCTGCCATCCTGTGTAACTTTTAGTTTTATGCAAATAAGTTACCTACTGTACAACCAGTTTTATATTTCATAAGAAATTAATTAAATCCAAGCTTCATCTAAGTATTCTGTGTAGAGACACTGGGATCTCTCTGGACTCATTTATAGTTTTTCCCTATCAAAGCAAAGGGGAAAGTGAGCTAATTCCCTTTTGTATAATATGGTGACCCCAGCTTTTCATATTTTTTTTTTTTTTACTGTCCTGGAAAAGTAGAACTTTTAGTTTAAACACAGGTTTCCATAACAACAAAAATATTTGGCACTTTGTCTCATAGAGCTTTGCTTACTATGAAAATTAAAACAATAACAAAGCACTAGCTCTGATCATTTCCTAGTTACTGAATTTTAGTTCATACTGAAAATATATCTGAACAGGGGGGGACTCTGTATGTGTGCACATTTGGGATGTAGCCATTCAATTATGTTCTCCTGCCTGCGCTGGGGCTTATCTAGATAAGTGTGAATACGGTTATTAATTTGAAGCAGCAAGCCTAGAAGAAGCAGGGTGAAAAGGAGTTCTGTGTTTCAGGACTGCAGTTAGTACCTTGGGGAACAAGAAAGACTGGATGATGCCCAGTAACATTGTTCAGAAAAATGTTAACCCACCAGATTTTCCTTGTTTCTTACATAGCAACCAGAGATAAACACAAACAAATAGATTGGAGTAGGAGCACACCAAGTGACTGGCCTTTTGTAAGCTGTTGACTACAGCCCTTCTTTAGCTTGAACACAGAAATCCTTTGTAATCGATCCAAGACGTTGCAAGCATAAAATGGAAATCATCCTCTTCCCACTTTTGTCTTAACTGTTCATTCATTTTAGAAGAAACATGCATTTCCCCTTTAATCGTTGGGTTTGAACCTTATTGAAGCTCGGGTATTGATTTTGGCTTCAGTTTTCCATGTTTGTCTGTAGTTAAGTCTTCAGCTATGTTCAGGTTAAAGGATCCTTGTTCAGGTTAAAGGATCCTTGTTCAGGTTAAAGGATTTTTATGTGCTTGTAGAATCCTTCTCAGAACACGCACAAAGTAAAAGCCCTAATTTTGCACACTTAAGTGGTTCAAATGTCACAAAAAGTGCAACACAGTTGGACATATGCAGCCTTTACCTCTATTACTATACCCAACACAGGATGTGCAAGTAACAGTTTTTTCTGTAGGCAGCTGCCTAGCAGTCCAAAGAAATATAAACTTAACCAAGTGCATAATTGCATTCATACCAGGGAGCTGGCTTTCATAGCGAGGCCAGCTGGGATGTGATATTTTTCTCATTCCTAAAGCTTTGAACTTGCTTTGGACACTGATTCAGGTTGGTGAGCTTTGATTTTAAAAAATAAACACAGATTTTACTCAGCTTCCCTCACATTTTCAGTACTGTTTCTCTCTGCCTGGTTAAGATGAACCCAGTCTTCACGCTCAGGCTCAATACTTGTAACAGACCCACTTTTCCTGGGACAAGACCCATTTTTTCCTGTTCGGTTCTGCCTCCCCTCCAGCCAGACAGCATTTCAGGGCGCTGAAGAGGATGGTAAGAGCAGCTGCAGCGGACAAGAGAGCTGAATTCATCCTGAAGCAGCAACTTGGGGTGGACGCAGCTGATATTCAGCCTCTCGAGGAGGTCTGAGCATGGCCAGCGTCTGTAAGGTAGCAATGAACTTGGGCAGTCTGTCCATTTAGTGGTCTTTTTTCAGCAAGAGTAAAAGCTGAATCCTAACAATCCAAGTGGAAAGGGTAGATCTGTCTTGCTGTCACGGTTGGAGGATGCTGGCTGTTACCCTAATGACTGTGGGAGCGGAGGGAGGCTGGGACTCTCTCCTCTGTGGTTGTAGGAGAGAGAACGTTGTATTTTCTACTGATCATCTTCAATTTGCTTCTGCTAGTCAGCTCTAATGGTTTTCTTTCTTTTTTTGTGGCTGCTTTGGTTATACATAATTTATAGAAGGCTGAAATGAACAAAATGGATTTTAAAAAGCTCTCTCGTTCCCTGTTTGGAAAGAGTTCTATGTGATATTCTCAAGATGCTTCCTTTATTAATCTCCTTTGAAATGCCAGTCCCGCGGTCCTGTTTCTGTGCTGTGGACAGTGAACGCTGATGGTTTGCAGTTACTGTGTGCAGTCCTACGAGGATGTTTCCTGCTGCAGTGCATTTCAACCACGGCGAGCTTTCCTCTGCAAACACCTGCATCTCCCTGCCCCTGCCTTTACAGGGACACGAGATTCTGTCTGGTCTCCTTCGTTTGTGACTCAGGTGCATGAGGCTTGAATGTCAACATTAAGAATTTGGTCCCCAAGGAGATTCAAGGAAACATTTATATACACTTGGTGCTCGGTCGATGATGAGCAGTGATCTGACTTGAGTTACAAATTCTATCTGAAACAGATGTGCTCAATTTCTGCAGATTATTAATCCTGCATTTGACTAAACTCTGCCTATAATAGCTCCAAGTAGTATAATTCTCAAATCAGAAAGTTGTAATGTTTGGGGTTGCTAAACCAATTCCCTTCAAAATTGGTGTTACCACCTATAAAACGGCTGCAAATTCTTCTCCACCTTTTTTTTTTTTTTTTTTTTTTCCTTTACAAGACCAATTAAACTAAGAGCCTGTTACAAAAGGCAACAAGCCTGAAGTCTTTCCAGTTTGGCAACTCTCTTATCTAACAATTACACAAGTGCTGAGGCTCTAGACATTGATGGCAAGATGTTCAAAAGCAACTTGTAATTTGGGAAGTATCTCTTCTGACGTGTAAAGGAGGCTGGCCAGAGTCGATCGGACCAGTGTGCTAGCTCTGACGCTGGCCAGTTGTGGATGCTGAGAGAGAGCACAGGGAGCTGTAGTCCCCAGTACCCTCTCCCAGCACTCGACAATACGTGTTACGGGCTTCTGGAGCTTCAAATGGCTTTGTATTTGCTGGTTTCTCACACAAACTATTCTTCTTTCTTCTTGAATCCATGTAACACTCAGCACCTTTAGCATCCTATGGCAGTCAGTGCTACAGCTTATTTCCATGATGTGCCAAAAATGCAGCCTTTCTTCTTCAAAAGAAACCACTACTAAATTTTTTTGATTTGTTGCTCCCTAAATGTTGCATTAGAGAGGTGCCCCATTTGCTTTCTCCACTCATATCTGCCCTGAATATTTCCTCTCCTGACTGAAGAGCCCTGGCCCATTGGCTGTTCCTTGTACAAGAAACTGCCTTTCACTGGTCCTGTCACTCTTCTCCGTACCTTCTTCCAGGTCTTCTGCAGGGGAAGATGCTGGAACACTATAGAGAATCCAGTGTCCAGGCTGTCGATGAATGTATTCAGTAACATGAAACTATTTTCTCTTTTTTCTTTTTCATTTCTGGCAGCTGAAACAATTTCTTGGCTGCCACTGAGTGTGCAGCTCCATGAATTCTGGCTCAGAGACCACTGCTTTGTATGTAAAGTTGACACTACTTTTCCCATGAGCATCACTTCACATTTTTACATCTAGCAATTTTGATTTTCATGTGCCATTTTATCAACCCATAATCCAATATTACAAGAATCTTCTGCAACTCGTTGCGGTTGGCGTTCATTTTTATGGCCTGACATAAGGGAGTATCATCCCCAGACTTCGTCTCACTCTTCTACTCTTTTGTCGGTTGTTTATGAATTTGGTGAAGTGCAGAGGCCCTGGGTCTCCCAGGAACCCGTTTGTGGGATGTCCAACTTTGACTTCATTTTCTCAAGTTTGCAGGTCAGGCTGTTCAGAAAAATGGGTCTTCATGAGTCTGCTTAAGCTTTTTTTTGATTTTTAAAATCCCTCTGTCTTTACCACCTAAAAGTTGCCTTAAAATATATGTGTGTCTTTATAGTCACTGCACACTAAAATGTTTAAGAGGAAGTGGTCTTGCTAATCATTCAAGTTTAAGAACAGCTGAAAAGTCACTTCAAGGTTCTCCTGAGCACAGTTCATCCTTTAGGACAACGGGGCTTCACACCCTCCCTCACTTGGTAACTCTGAGCATCTCAACTGGGTCTTTTGGAGGGAGAACTGGGAGCCCTTTTCTGCAATGCAGATGCATGGATTATTAGTTGGGTTTTCTTATATGGTTATGAAAATGTGCTATTTTAAAGTTCAGGATGGCATTACTTTGAATTCATCTATTCCTGAGGCAAATGAGCAATATATCACATTCTTTTTAAAAACCAACAGTTATTAGCCATACAGGCTTTGCACAAGAAGCAGAAAATACTTTATGTTTTTCCTGTGTGTTGCATGCTTTCATTTTCATCACCCCCATTTTGAATTTAAAAGAAGTTTTTTACATTCGCTGCTTAACTCCTATGATTGAGTTGTGTAACTAATGGAGGCTTTAAGTGATATTTTGAACCTGGTCCCAAGAAATGATTAAGCTGGTCTCCGTAAGCATGCTCTGATTTGATTTTGAGTCACATGAAATACTGGCTGGACTAATCGAATGAATCAGGGACTTCTAATTGTCTCAATCTTGGCTTTCCATCTCCTTAAGCAGCAGACTCCTGCTGAGTTTTGTCAGGGCTAGCTGTAAGAACAGAAAATGTTTGGCTTGTGGCTGAGGAAGGAGGAAGAAGACATCTCCATAGTGAAAATCCCTCTTCTCCATTCTGTGTCCTTATTGATCTGAAAATGTTGATTCTTTTTTATTATTATTACTGTTTTTCAGGAGGCAGACTTACTTTCAGGTAACCCTGGCTATACAGACCCTGCTATTCAAGTAGAGGAATTCTCAACAGTAGCTTCAGAAAAAAGGTGAGTAAAGCTGTAGATAGGAGTCCCTCAGCAGCGTGTACGGTGACTGGGTGATTGTCACCAAAGTCACTGGTGGACCCTAAGACAAAAAGTACTTGGGAGAATAGGGAGGGCCAATGTTTTGACCAAGGCATGGTGAAATCTTTGAGTTTCAGGAGGGCAAATACCTGCAGGAGTACTTCCATCACCTCTCCGGGGAAGATATCTTTCCTAGAATACTCTCTTTAGGCTCTTCTATATTAAAATTACTTTAAAGCTGCCTGATTTGTCCTGTAATTCCTGTATTGAGTTCATTGTAGTTATAAGATCTCAGGTTGTCACGAGATGAATCACAACAGCAAAATTGATAACGCAGGGAAGCACTCATGGGAGAACATCATCCTTGTCTCATAATTAGTCCCTGCCTATTAACTCATGCCCTGGGGAAGGGAGAGGAAATCCTTGATATTTTGCACAGTTGGGCAGGAAAAGTTGCCCTGTGGTTTTGCTGGGAATGCTGTGCCAGGCGAGGGATGTTCCAGTCAGCCTGATGTGTATGTGTACTGGACCAGTATGTGCAAGCAAAGGGGGCATCAGAGTTAAGTCATGTCTAAGGGAAGCATCTTGTGTATTTGCCATGTGTTTTTTAGCTTGTCAAAGCTCTATGTCCACAATGATGAAGCTCACCCCGAGCAGAGCTCCTCTCCTGACCGCGCATCTCTTCACTTTGCAGTCCCTTCTCAGGTAAGCGGGAGAAACGCTAGATCCCATCACCTCTGCTGCTTCACCGAGTTGTGTGGGTGCACGCTCACTCCAGTGCAGACTGGTTACCTCTGCCCTCTTGATATTCAAGTACCTACGTCAAGATGCTCTCCCTCCTTCCTCAAGTGGCAGGCGGTCGTGCTCTCCCCCTTTCCTCCAAGCTTATTAGTCAAAGTCTTGTCATCAGAAAAATGCCTTTTCAACTGTACTTGTATTTTGGAGAAGAGCTGTCTTTCCCTTGGGATGTCCTGTGCTATATGACTTTTGGTCCCCTCTTCTCGTTTCACTATCAATCTCTTATACATCATCCTCCAGAGACAACAGCTTAAAGGTACCTACACACAGAGAATTGCTGTATGCAGATAATATTGTGTTCATTAAATACCTGTTCACTATCATTGCTTTATAGTAAGTCAGTCTTAAACTATAAAATATTCTTGGTCTTTTGTCATACTTAATGTTCATGATTAAAAATATGAGGAATTAAAAAGCGGTAGGAATTTAAAAAAATTAGTGTCTCATTACTTTGACTTCTTTTCTCTTCCCTTCTCTTGGACCTCTTGCTTTCACAGCAACAGAAAAACAGAAGAAAGAAGACACATAAAGCTTCTTCCTCATCAATAGACGGCAGAACTAAAACACACGCCAGACCTTGGCCCTCTTTCCCAGATCCCCAGTCAGGTGAGAGTGCACCAGTCAGCTTCTCTTCTTCTGCACTGGATTTCTCGTTGCTAGCACACAGAAATGAAGTGAGTCATGACAGCCCACCGCTGGCAGAAAGTTACTTGCCTAAGAAGGGAAAATGAGTGCTTCTGATTGCTTGGAGATACTCTAAAATGATCAGACTTGTGTAGAATCCTGTACATTTTCATATCTAATTTTGCATAAATGTATGTATGATTTTCTTTAACACCAGTGCATCAGCCATATCAGAGTTCCTGGGCTTGTTGACATCTTCGTGGAGCTCGCTCTCTCTCTCCTCTTAAGCTTTCTTCTCCCTTTCTTTCCATCTCTAGAGCTCCCAGCCACGGCTGTTGCCACCTCATCTTCCCACAGCCATCGCCTCTTAGTGCCAGCTTTTCCTCTGAGAGCTGCTATGCTCCCGAGCAGCACAGGCCTCGTCCAGGCAGCGGGACCCCCAGCTGATTATCACTCAGAGTCTGCTGAGTCCATGGATGAGATTCCTGTGGCTCAGACTCGCCTTGGGAGCACAGCCCTTCACAGGCCTCCTAAGAATAACTCCAGCAACTCTCAACACTTGCCTGCAGGCAATCCCAGAGGTGACAGGAAGAAGAATCTGTATTCTGGGCACAAGGTAAAAAGGAAAAGCTGCCAGCAAGACAGACACGTGGAACGAGACCTGGAACTTTTTTCGAAGATTCCTGCTGTGTTTGTAAGTAAGAGCAGCGGAGAACCTCATGTCTCCCAGCCCCAGCCCAGTGAGAACACATCCGAACCACACCACAGAAAATGCACCAGCAAGCAGCACGTGGGCAGACGTGATCCGTGCTTTGGGGACATAAGGACAAACACCACAGTGGCCTAGTTACCCGCTTTCCAAAGCCATAGCCTTTGGGGACAAGGCAAGAGGTTCTCCTTCTATTTGTATGTTGCTGTTGAAAGATCTTCACTCCAGTGACTCGTCTTTTTCCCTGGAGGTAGCAGCGTCCGTTTACCTGATGCTGTCCATCTTCCAGCAGAAGGAGCTGAGAGGCAGTAAAACCCCCGCTGCATCATCATTTCTGGCTGCTGCCTCTTCCTAAGCCAAGATTGCTTACCTTGACAAGGGGGAAAAGTCTCCCCTGATAGGGATGTGCCCAGGGCTGCGACTGGTTAAGTACCGTTAGCGCTCTGTAGAGTGCTGAGAGACTCAGCCCTGCACTCTGTGCTTGCCATCCGACTGCAGTGAGACGTTTCTCATGCCCAACCAAAGGCAAGAGGCAATCAGGTGGCCAACCCTGAGGTAGGCATGTTGCTAGAGAGAACTCGAGTGCTTTCCCCCTCCTGGCCATACCCTCCGCATGCTAGTACTGCAGTAACTCTCTGGGAGGAACAAGGCTGCATCTTTGATGTTCCCTGCACCCTGAAAACTAAATTTCCCATCTGCCTACACCCTGTCAGCCTGTGGATCATGCGCAGGGGCTTCAGCAGGTGCTCAGGGAGTAGCTTCAGGATTGCCCTGTCCCTATAACTGCCTTCCACCGTGCGCCCTCAAGCCGAGTCCACCAGCACATACTCTGTAAGGCAGTGTAGTTTGACCTGCTCCACCTTCTCAGCAGCATGGGGTGTCCCACAGCTCAGCTTTTCCATCAGAAACTCCCATCAGAGACACAGCAGGTCCTGAAACCTTTCCATTTCACGGGCTGTCACATCCACATGAGTCCACAGCCAGGCCTTGAGTCTCTGTATTGCAGAAAAATCCCGCAGCAGATACCGGGGCATGTCACCAGCACCTTGAGTCACGGCACCCTGTGCTGGTGCTGAGAAGCAGAGTGTGGTCTGGGCTGCCAAGCTACAGTGCCTCGGCTTTCCCTGCCCCCTTGGCATCTCTATGAGCCTTGCCACCAGTGTGGATGTGCCTGACACAATTTGTCACCTGCACGGCCCCTGTCACCCCAGCACGGCTGGCGCCTCGAGCAGCTGGCTTGGCCAGTTGCACCGTTTCTGGACAGGCCCAGTAGAGAAGAGGAAGGCTAGGAAGTCTTTATCACCCTACCAGGTATTTTGATGCATGGAAACCACAACCAACCTTTCTCCAGACTACGGTGGGTGCAGGGAAGGACAATACAAAGTGGGGTGCTCTGTGAGTCGAGCTAAGCTGTTCCTCCCCTTGCCTAGCTCAGTCTTGTGAGAATTCATCAGAAATGGTTCAGAGCAGGACAGGATATTTGGGTACAAATGCTCTTTGGGCACAGCCAGCATGGGACAGGCGGGTTGGACTCCCAGCTTTAAGGTACACACTTCCCAGCCCGGCTGTTGTCTGTCATCCCGGTGCTCGCACTGGTTTCTGTGCTCTGAGGTCCACACAAAGTCAACCTCCCCTGGAGCTTTAGGCCCAGACAGTTTTCCTTCTGGAGAGTTCACCAGCAGAGAGAGGCAGGGAGGTACCTGCTGTATGTTGAAAGCCTCAGCCTGTTCCAGGAGCACCCCTGAATGCCAACGGCCTGCCCAGCTCCCTCAGGAATCACCCCAGCACCATCACCTGGCCAACACCATGCTGTGTGGTGGACATTTCAAGTAGTGCTTGAAAAAAAGAAAAAAGTGCTGTAGCTACTCCTGGAAACACAAGGTCCATGCGGAGCTGAAGCTGGAGCAGTGGAGTCTTCCCTTTGCTGAAGGGTTTATGGGGTAAGTATTGGCTCAGAGGCACTCCCTGGGACAGTCCTTGGGAAATTCTGGCAAGGCAGAGTAGATACAGACCCCCAGGCTTCTTCAAAGGGTGTCTTACCATCCTTCTCTGTTGTCTCATTTTTGACTCCTGAAAGAGCTTGGGTGAGGAGCCTTGACTCTTCGTCGAATTACATCATTGAGAGCCGGAGAGGGGCTCTTTGTCAGGAGATGTAGTGACAGGACAAGGGGTAATGGTTTTAAATTGGAAGAGGGGAGATTTAGATTAGATATTAGGAGGAAATTCTTTACTGTCAGGGTAGTGAAGCACTGGAACAGGTTGCCCAGGGAAGTTGTGGATGCCCCATCCCTGGAAGTGTTTAAGGCCAGGCTGGATGGGGCTTTGAGCAACCTGCTCTAGTGGAGGTGTCCCTGCCCATGGCAGGGGGGTTGGAACTTGATGATCTTTAAGGTCCCTTCCAACTCTAACCATTCTGTGATTCTATGATTCTATGATCAGCAAAATTGAAGTCTCGTGTAGCTGTTGAAGTCATTATGTCTACATTTGTAGGAAGGGTTTACCTGTGGCCACGCTCCTTTCAGCTGTAGCAAGGTGGTGTGACCCTTTGGAAAAGCAGGCATGTGTGGGACCAACCTTTGTGGACCAGCAGACATGGCACTGGCTTGTCTGCAGAGACCAGGGCATCTGCTGACTGATGGAGCCTGGTTAAACAAAACCCTCCCAGATGTTTCTCCTCACGTCTGCTGTCATCCAAGAGAACTACACCCTGCAGTAATGCTGGGCTCAGGGTTTTCAAAGGCCAGCTGCCCCTCCACTCAAAAGTCATTGGTTATTTCTCACCAGCAGGTGCCCTTGAGCAGACTTCACGTGTTTTCTTACCCTCTGTCCATGCAGAACCAGTCCCAAAGTCATGTATGGAGCTCTTTAGTAGCTCTGTCCACAATAAAATTTTCTATGCCCTTTGCTAAATAGTTTCCTCCTCTTTTGCAGTCATTAATTTATCTGCCCAGTTGATGGTCCCCATGCTTTTCCCTGGTCCCAGCTGGGTTTAGCATGTTGACCCATGCGGGGGTGACAGTGATCCCCTCCCTGTAGGTCTCTGTGGATGATGGATGGGACTGCCTTCCCTGAGGGCAGGGAGCAGACCACTTTCTCCAGGAGGTGTGTAACTCCAACCTGGTTTCTGTGCTGCGGCAGAGTGACCTCCACAGGGAAGAGGCTGCAGGAAAGCTTTGAGGCGAGTGGAACTGTTTTTTCTGGTCTATCGTGTACGTCCATGGGGAAAAAAAGATCCAGCATGTCCAGAGGTGGCAGGTTCTGAGCACAAGCTGGGAAGGAAAGGAGTGTCCTACGGTTTGCTGGGACATGACCCTCTCCAGGAGCTCCAGGGCTCACCCTCAGTTTCACTTTGTGTTGTCCTCCCTACCTGTTCTGTGCTCACTTGCCTGTTGTCCTACTAAGCCCCCGATTCCCCTGCCACACACACAGACACCCACCCGAGAAGGGTCTCTGCTCCCAGAGTCCAGTACAACCAGTGCAGAGCCCTGTATACTGCTGGGCTGTACTGGTTCTGTTCTGCCCTGCAGAGTGCCCCACAAGGAGCGGGAGCCCACGCCTTTTGTTGGATCTCCTGGATGTCCGGGATGTTCGGCATGTCCAGGGTGCCCTCAGGACCCTGACTTGGGAGGCAGGGAAGACATCCTTCTGCTGTCTTCAGCTGAGACACGGGACGTTTTTTCCACTACATGAAGTGCTGGAGGAGGCAGAATAAATCAAGGCTGCAAAACATGCAACGCCTTGTCCGTGCCTTAGGAGAGCCAGGCCCCAGCAGGATGGGCTCCCACTGCTGCCAGTCTTGGACTCTGATCTCCTGAACCTCACGGGCGGCAGACAGGATGGAGCATGCAGCATGGTGGTTGATTTTGGCTGGGTTTTGTGTTTTCACCACAGTCGCATTAAAGGGGGACTGTTGAAAACACATATTGGGCATGCAAGGGTGAGACTGAGATGGAGATGGAGCTCCTGGGAGAACTCTCTGCCCCAGATCAGTTCCCAGCAAGGATGAACCTTTGCAAGTGCAGTCGAGCATCTCGGCTGAGCTAGTACATGCCAGGAGGACCTTCTGCAGATGCTGATTTGCAATACACACCTGCCCTCGGGACCTTTGAGTGATGTGTGTGGTATCCCACAAAGTCATGGAAGTTTTCCATGGGAGGGAGCAGGATGGTCACAGCCCAGGCTCACTCCTTCCCCACCTCGGTTCTGTCCTTTTGGGACTCGAATGCTGATACCCTGCTGGTTCACGAGCTGAGGAGTCACATTATGGGACCGCTGCAGAGGCCAGCGTGTGGGCAGAGTGGTCCCGGCCACCACACCAGAGGACTGCAATGACCACGAACAACAGCCCAAGGCCATCGGAGAGCTGGGTGAGGTGACAGCAGAATGTCCTGATGCCTTCAGCTCCCCATCGCTGCAGAAACATCGAGGTCTGGCGTCCCCGAGCACCTTCTCCAGCACTAAATAAAAGGGGGGGTTTTGCCAAGGCACGAACGCTCGCATCAGCAGGAGGCAGCGCCCTGGACTGGCCGTTCCCACCACGAGCCGCTGAGGGTTTTTTTTTTTATCAGGAACAAGCAAAGCATTTGCAGGATGGTGACAGCTTTACGAAGTCCTCTGAAATCATAAATCCCGGTCCCTGGCCAGTCGCCAGCGGCTGTGCCAGGCCTCGCAGCCCGTTCCTGTCTCAGCCGTGGCGTGGGACGCACGCCCTGTGACTCAAGTTTCTTGCTTTTCTCTTTGAAGTCAAGGGGACCTTCCTTGGGGAAATGATTTTTTTTTTTTTTTTTTTTTTTTTTTGATGAGTCTTGTTCCTGGGCGCTGCTTTCGATCACGTCCTGAGAGCATCTCAAGGGGCTGCCTGGCGGGGAGGGGGGGGGAAGGAGGGTGCGTTTTGTCCCTCCTCTCTGCCCGTTGCACCCAGGACCACAGCTCAAGCGGCCCATCTCCCTTCGCGGGCCGGGATTGCACCGCTCATCAGCTGCGGTTAAGCCCCGTTAATGCCCTGTGGACGCGCTGTTGCTGGGGTTACAGTATACATATTGCACAACCTCCGAAACACTTCCCTCTGTTTTGTAGCAACTCGCGCTGGAGAAGCAGCTTTCCCTCATAACCTCATCCCACCCCAGACCCGGCCGAGCCAGCCACTCATTCCTGAAACAAGACGACTCCGGGGAGCCTGTGGTGCCTAACCCCGGGGGAGGCAAGAGGCAAAGAGGACGGAGGGTGAGTGCAGAGGGCGCTGCGGGCTGTGCGTGTGCTCTTGGGCAAGCTCTGAGCTGCACCCTGGAGCAGTCACAGCACTCCCTGTGAATTTAGGGAGACCAACATGGTCCTAGCAGGGACGAGCCCAGCATCCGAAGCCATGTCCCGGTGACACTGAGCTGTGAGCCTCAGTGTGTCCCGGGTGAGCCACTGGAGTTATGGAGCTCGTTGAACTCCCCAGGGCAGGAGACAGCCTGGGAACGTCCTGACCTTTATTGGAAATTGCAAGAAGGGAAAAATCCCCTGGGGAGCTGAGTGCTGAGCCACATCCACGCTCCACGTCCACCACATCACAGGACCTGTGCAATCTCGCCCTCGGCTCCTGCCTGTGGCACGGGCTCCTGACCAAGTCACAGCTTCCTCCTGGGCTTCCTTTTCCGGGCCGCATGAGGAACAGCAGGAGCCGGCCAAGGACGGTGCTCCATCCCAACAGGGCTGTCATGGTGACAACAAATGCACAACAAACCCCAGCCCTTAGGAACCAAAACCTGACCTGCTCAACCCGACCCTGTGGGGCAACTCGCCAGCCCTGGCTTGGTGCCCGCCACTCGCCCGGCTCTCCCCCTGTGCCGCCTCTTGACTCTTGGGGCTCTGCAGCCCCAAGAGATGGGGTTGGATGGGCTGGAGCTCCAGCAGAAGAGCTGCCGACGTGCCCAGCTCCGGCTCAAGTCCCTGCCTGCTGCTGCCAAGCTCTGCTGGAGCTGCTGCGGGCTGGATGCTCTAGCCAGCGTTACCTGGGCAAGCAAAGGACAAGGCTGTATCTTCAGCAAGACTTAACCACCCTCCTCGATACGGCAGCCCCGATGATTGCCCTCTCCTTCAAGCAGAGAGCAGGCGAGCAGATCTCCCCCACTTTATGTGGGGTGGGACGACAGCCCTAGGTCCTTGCTGGCCTGCGTGGAGGCTGGTTTAAATTCCCACTGTGACCTCTGAGCCTCTGTGCTTTGGGACCTGCTTTTATATTTAATGAAGAGCTGGAAGCACATGTGTTCAGGACAGAGTCCTCCTGGTGCCACCTCCTCCATGCAGTGCCTGGGCTCCCTGGCTGTGTCTGAGCTCTGGACAAGCCAGATGGAGGAGAAACACTCGTTGGTGAGGTCTGCCTGGACTCTGGCATCAGTCTGGTCCACATCTGATGAGCCTTCACACCTGTCCTGCCCACCCTTGGCTGTCCCCTCCAGAACGTCCTTGTCACCTGGGAGCCATGGTTTGTCACCCTGCCTCTGGCCGTGAAACAGCCACTCCTGCTGATGGGGGGGTCGCAGGGCTGGTTGGGGCACATGACGAAGTGGGATCCTTCATGTGGCTGTGAGCATCTGGGGCCACCCAAAGCGGCCAGGTGCTGTGGCACACCTGTGTCCTCTGACACCAGCCCCCGGCACTCATCTCTGAGGTGGGAGTCAAAGGTGGGGATCCCAAATCTTGCAGCGTTGATTGGTGGTCACCTCTGGAGGTCTCCGGACCCTGCTGCAAGCCAGGATCAGTATGAGCGGGTTGCTCAGGGCTTTGTCCAGTCAAGAGTTGGAAACGAGGTCTCAGCAGAGAACAGCTAAGAAGGGGAGATTGTCACGGGGGCTGCATCCCTCCCTTCCCCCCTCCCCCCCCCCCCCCCCCCCCCCAAAGCAAAAGGGCTCTGGGTGCAAGAGCAGAACTGATACCCCTGCAGCAGCTCAGCCATGGGGACACCCGTGTTCGTCCTTGCCCCAGGCAGACAGAGACTGTAGGGTGCCAAAGGTGTTCGAGCTGCTGCCCAGCTCCCCAAGCTGCTGATTTACCTTCAGGACCCGGTGTGGCAGCAGCAAACCCCCACGCTGCGTCCCCTCGGTGCCAGCACCTCCTGGTGATGGTGGGGCTGGCCATGCAGGAGGACAGGGAGTGCCAGGGGAGCACCGAGTCTGGAGCAGGCGCTGGGCAAAGAGCTGAGGTGGGGCCGTGAGTAAGTGATGTGGGTTGTGACGGGACTCCATGACAACCACAATATTTGGGCATTGCTTCAGCTTGCAGCACCCACCGAGAGCCCCACATGTGGTTGGGCTCCAGGTGAGGGAAGCCAGTAGCCACAATGGGCAGCGCTGGCATCTGGCTGGCTGGTCCCAGGGCTGCTCCAAGGGTGCCTATCATGCCAGGATGGTTGGCATTCGTTCCCACAGCCTGGGCAGTGGCCTTAGGTCCATAGTGTTAGCCACCCAGAGAGTGGAGTTCCTCTATGGAGGGTCACACTGACCATGTCGGGCAGGGGACAGGGCTGTGGGGCAGAGCACAGTGGTTGGCAGGGAGGAGCCTGCGGTGGCAGGGTGGGGGAAGAACCTCGTGGGGTGATGGAGGGGCCATGTGGGGTGGAGGAAATACCTTGTGGGTAGATGGTGGGGCCTCGTGGGGTGATGGAGAGACCTTGTGGTGTGCTGGTAGGGCCTCATGGGCTGATGGAGAGGCTTTGTGAGGTGGTGGAGAGTCTTCATGGGGTGCTGGAGGGGGCCTTGTGGGGTGATGAAGGGGCTTCATGGGATGATGGTGAGCCTTCCTGGTGGTGGAGTGACTTTATTGGGTGCCGGTAGGGCCTCGTGGGGTGATGGAGGGGCCTCGTGGGGTGATGGAGGGGCTTCGTGGGGTGGCGGAGGGGCCTTGTGGGGTGGCGGAGGGGCTTCGTGGGGTGGCGGAGGGTGTCCCAGCGCCCTCCGTGCCGCTGCCCGGGCTCCGTCTCCCCGCCCCGAGCGCTCCCCGTCCGTGCCGCCGCCCGGGGGAGGCGGGAGGGGGCGGCCCGGAGCCCCGTGCGGGCGCGGCCGGCGGCCCCTCCCGTCCCCATGGCGGCGCCTTAAACAGGCGGCGGCGGCCGTCCCGCCCCGCCTTAGAACGCGGCGCCGGGAGGTGAGTGTCCGACCGAGCGCGGCCGCGGCGGAACCGGGACACCCCCCACCCCCCGCCACTGCCCGGGGTGCGGCGGCAGCGGGACCCTTCCCCCGGACCCCCGGCTCCGGCCGCTGCCCGTCGCGGAGCCGGTGCAAGGGGGAGGCGCGGAGGGGGGAAACCGAGGGGCTGCGCGCTGCCCCGGCATCCCCCAGCCACCGGCGGCGACCCCCGGGCGGGCTCCGTGCGGGGGGCTCCGGGGGTGCCCCGGGAGAGCCCGGGGACAGGCGGGGACCGGCAGCTTCCCCGCCCCGCCGCTCCTCCCTAGCGACGGTCGCCAGGCAACGCCGCTCCTCCCTAGCGACGGTCGCCAGGCAACGCGAAGGCCGGCGGCGCAGCATCCCAGCCCGCTGCTCCTTCGTCCCCGCTCTCCGCCTGTCGCCAAGGCCTCGGGGGGGCCCATCCCCGTACCCCCCGCCCCGGCCTGGCCACTGGGCGAGGTACCTGCTGTGCACCTCGGGGTGCACAGCTACCACCGTGCCCCATCCTGGCTGAGATGCTGTGGGCGCTCAGTGCATGGCAAGGGATGCTGGGCTCGTAAGGCGAGGCTGGCCAGGTGACAGCCACCTGCGATGTGACAGTGGCCACAGCACTCTGCAGGGCTGCAGAGGCCCCTCTGTGACTTGGGCCCCCCAGCGCTGCTGGCTGCAGGGGACCGTGTTTGGCCCAGCTCCACGCAGGGGGGTATGTGGGCGCTGGCAGAGCCAGTGGGCGATGGAGAGGTGGGGCTGGAGGCAGGCAGCGGTGCCATTTCTCATCATGGGCGAGCAGGAGGAGGAAGGCGGCCGCATTGCGTCATTCCCGGAGAGTGCTCCCGTGGGGATGGGCCGATGCGCTCACTCCTCACCAACCACTGGAGCCGGCAGCCTGGCTGCTGACAGCTCTCCATCGGGAGCCTCCAGCCCCACAAACACCTCTTGGTTGTTGGCCTCAGGGCTTGTCCGAGGGTGCCACCAGCCCTCACTCCACGCGTGTGGGCGCTGCCACGGTCCCTCTGCCCTCACCAGCCCTCCTCCTCCTCCTGCTCCTGCCCTCACAGACCTGAGAGCAGAGCGGCTGAGCTCTGCCGGTGCTGCCAGACAGAGCCTGGGCGGTAACGGGCCCTTCTGCCCCCCCCATCCTGCAGCCCCATGGCCGGGAGCGAGGAGATGGCGTCCCTGGAAGAGAGCTTCCGCAAATTTGCCATCTACGGCGACACCAAGGCTACGGGGCAAGAAATGAATGGGAAGAACTGGGCCAAGCTGTGCAAAGACTGCAAAGTCACCGACGGCAAAAGCGTCACCAGCACCGATGTGGACATTGTCTTCTCCAAGGTGAAGTAAGTGACAAGGCTTTTTGGGGCCTCCAGCCGCTCAGAGGTTGGGGATGTTCTTGTGGTGTGGGCAGGGTGGCAGTGCTTGGGTGCGGTGGTCCCCAGGGAGGTGTGGTACCCCAGCTGCATGCCCAGGCCATCCATGGTCTCTCCATCATGGAGCAGGGGGTGCTGCCCTGCGGCGTCCTGCCTTCAGGGAGTTTGTGTGGCTGCTTTTGCAAGACCTGATAATAAATTAATCCAAAATTGGGGTGTGGGAGGCTCAAATTTTGGTGCAGAGGCTGTTCCCCTGCTCCCAGGCATCGAGGTGGGCCTGGACGGGTTCTGCCAGGTTCTCATCTAGCAAGAAGGTACCTCAGGGAGGAGAGGAGGGTGCTCAGGGGTATCCTGCGTGACGTGGTACAGCCCATCCCCTGGCCAGCCCACACCTGAGCTTGGCATGGACTCTGGTCTTTGCTCCTCAGAGGTCGCAGGGGCAGCTGAAGGGCTAAAGGCACCTTTGGTGTCCCTGAGGCCACGCTGACACCAGGGTGCAGGAGCAAGGATGGATGGGGAGCCTGCTCCCTCTGCACCCTCTGTCCCAGCATCCCCTTGTTTCCTGGTGGGGCCAGGAGGGACTGAGCACCAAGAGGCTTTTGGTGTGTAAGAGGGTGGGTTGATGTGGTGCCTTGCAGACAAGGATCAGGCACTCGTGGGAGAGATGCTCTGTGCATGTCCTTCCAAATTTTACCAGAGAAAGACTGGAGCCTGCCATGGGACAGAGTGCTGGGCATCCCAGGCAGGCTGGGAGCAGCGGGAATCATGTCCCTTTGTGCCATCAGCACCCAAGTTCGAGAGCACTTCCATGCAGGGCGGAGGTTTTTAGCAATCAGGGACTTTAACAGCATGTGGCTGAAAACCTCCTGGGGCTCAGCCCCGGCTGCGCCAGCCTGACCCATTCCGCTGGCATTGCCCTGGCCATAGCTGCGTTTCGGAGGTGGGCGAGGGGCCCGAGGCTGGTGAAGGACAAAGCCAGGGTCTCCCTGATGCTGCTCATCCTGCTGCAGCCCTGTTTGGAGGCACAACCCGAGGACGTGCTTTCCGCAGCCTGCATTTTGTGCTCACAGGGGGAAGACAGCCCGTGTCATCAACTACGAGGAGTTCAAGAAGGCGCTGGAGGAGCTGGCCCCCAAGAGATTTAAGGACAAGAGCAAAGAAGAGGCGTACGAAGCCATCTGCCAGCTGGTGGCAGGGAAGGAGCCCATTAATGTGGGCGTCACGGTGAGTGAAGAGCCCCTCGGCCGCTAGGAGCAGGAGGGATGGTCGGGAGAGGAGGATGGAGCTCTGCCTGCAGCGCAAATGCTTCCCCGGGGGACCCCCATGGTGTGCTGGGGATTGCGCAGGTCCTGGGGGCACGGATGGGTCCTCAGTGGGTGTCAGGGGCTTGCGTGGGTCAAGGGAGTAAGGGGATGGGGCATGTTCTTGACTCCCGTTGCCTGTCTCCCCACCGCAGAAAGCCAAGACGGTGGGGGCCGTGGAGAGGCTGACAGACACCTCCAAGTACACGGGCTCCCACAAGGAGCGCTTCGACGAGAGTGGCAAGGGCAAGGGCAAGAGCGGGCGGGAGAACATCGTGGACACCAGCGGCTACGTCAGTGCCTACAAGAACGCGGGCACCTATGACGCCAAAGTGAAAAAGTAGGGAGGGGTGCCTGTGGCGCCCACCGCCCCGGTCCCTGCGCGTCGGCCGTGGGGCCGGCGCTCACGTCAGCCTTGGGACATGCCCGTGTGACGTGGGGCCCGGGAGGCTGCGCTGGGGCCAGCCCCGGGCTGGCGGGATGTCGCCCGCCCAGCGCTGATGTGATTGGGAAGTCGCCGAGCCACGTGCTCTGTCCCAGCGCTATGTCTGTGTGTCCCCCCCGTGCTGTCACCCCTCCTGTCCCTCCTGTGCTATCCCCCGCACCGCCCCCCGCCACCGGCAGCACCCGCCGTACTAACAGCACTGCTCCTCAGGGCTCCCGCTGGCACCCAGACCTTCCCTACCTCAGCCCTGGCTTTTGGGGCACCCTCCCCACCAGTCCCACCAGGAACCACATCCCCTCTTCCCCTAGACCTCCTGGGGACCTGCCTTAACCCCCCCCCACCAGTTCCACCATGGCCGCCTCCTTCCTTCCCCACCGGTGCCCTCGCCGTGGGACTGTCCGGCTTTGCCACGGAACGCTCAGACCCTGCCAGTGCCGTTAGTGCCGGTGCTGCCGGGATGCTCCCAGCCCAGTCCCGGGATGTATCCCGGGAAAGCTTGGTGTTGCCTGGCCGTTGACGAAGGTTCTCCCACCTGAACCTGCCGCTGCCTTCGTGAAGCCCAAACCAAAGGATGCTGCAGACCCGCGCTGTAACCCGGCTCTGCAATAAAGCCCCCTCCGCACTGACGCCCCCGGTCTGGTTGTGTTCAGCGGGTCCGAGCAGCGAGAGCCCCTTTGCCCGCTCGCCCGGCCGGGCAGTGGGAGGCCGGGCTGGCCGTGCCGCCCCAGGGGCTGGTGCCGTGGGCTCAGCGCTGGCCGAGGGTGGTTTTGGCAGCTCCTGTCTGGCCCCGAGTTGCCTGAGCAACCACAGGCACACAAACACAAGGGCCTGGCTCCCGCTCCAGCTCTGTTTGCAACCAAACACACGAGCTCCTGGTAACCATCCCTGGGAACAGGCCGGGCGGCGGGATGGGACGGCGGCTCTGGGACAGGGTGACGGCTGCTGCTGCGGGTGCTGGGGTGCACAAGGCTGGGTGCAGGTGCCACCACCCCCATCCCAGCCGCTGCAGCGGTGCCTGGGTGGCAGTGCCAGGCTTTCCGGCCAGATACCCACCTCCGTGGCCATCTCTTCAGAGCTGAGCTCCCCAGATAACCCACAGGGATTACTTGGCCGCAGCACCGGCACTGCCCATGCCAGGAGGGACATGCTGGGGACACGCATGTGGCTTGGGTGGGCTCGCTCTCTGCCAACGCACAACCCTGCACCTTCTGCATCCTCACCACCTGCTTTTTAAAATACAGAAGGAAGAGGTCGTCTTCTTCTGGGCTGGTTTCAGCCTCAGCAAGGGTCCACCAGTAAGTGTACACCAGTATGTGCCCACCAGTGGCAGGCTGGGGTGAGGGCCTGGGGTGCATTATCCCACCTTGGTTGGTGTTAGCCCTCTTCTGGGCAGGTCAGTGGGAGTTTGTGGCTGGCTGTGCCTCTGAATGCTCTTCTGGAGATCAAATGTTCCTCCTGTCAAAAAGTTACTGCTGGGGGAAAGGGGCTTTAACCCTTCGCTGACTCCGTTGCCTGGCTGCAAAAATGAGGTGCCGAATTCCCAGGGCAAGGCTGCCCTGTAGTCCATGGAGGTGCCATCCACAGCCATGTCCTTGTGTACTTTGTGAAGGAAGAACATTTTGTGGAGAGGTGAGCAGGCCAGGCCCCATGGGACTCATCCCCCTGCCTGTCTGTGGCCCTGGTGAGGACTTGGTGGTGGAGCAAAGGGAGGTACCTGTGTGGGGGCAGCTCTGAAGGGGAGTTGTGGGTCCTGATGTGCTTTTGATACTGGGAAATGGAGCCTGGGAAGGGGATTTCTGCCTGGTTTTAAGCTTGTGTGTGGGAAGAGCAGCAGCTCTGGCATCCCCTGGGGCTGGGGGCCTCAGCAGCTCAGCTGCTGCTGAACACCCATGGTTTGTGAGCCTGCAAGGAGGGTGGATGGGTCCTTGCTTGGAGTTACCACCCTAAGTTCATCCGCAAGCAAGGAGAGCTGAGCTGCTGCTGCTCAGGTGATGGAGCGGCCAGGGCAGGGGCTGCAGGATGTCCCCTCGGACAGCCAGCTCGGCCAAGCCTTGCCATTGGTGGGTTGCATCCCGCTCTGTATCCTGAAGAGAAGCAGCTTCTTTGCAGCCTGTGAAGCCATGGTGGAGGTCAGGCGGTGGCTACCAGTTCCCACACACTGCCAAACCACCCAGCCTCAAGGTGCGCCTTACTGTCTCCAGCTCCTCTTCAAGTTCTCCATCACTCGCTCCACAGCTTACACAGGATTTTCCCCCTCAGACCTTCATCTTGTCCCCAAGGAGGCAGCTCTATCGTACGCTGCCCTCTGCATGGGGGCTGGGCTGGGTGGAGAGGGCAGCAATGGCCAGACCACTCTGGCCAGGCTGGTTGGCATCTTCTAGTCTGGTATCTCGGTCCTACCAAACCATCCACAGGATAATTAGTGCAGGTAAAGACCCAACAGCGTCTAAAGGCTCCAAAGTGCCAAAGATCAACCTGAACAGAAGTCACTTCTGCTGAAGTGATGGGAACAGCTCCCTGGGACCAGCAGGACGTTGATTTGGGTCTTCACCAAACCCAGAAAACTTTCTAAATACCAGTGTAGTGATGTCCTGGGAAGGTGTGGGCTATGTGTGTGCGTACAAGGCTTGCCCTGGTCATTTTCCAGAAGGGTCTGAAGGCCCTTTAGAAAAAGCATGTGAGGAACCTCAGCTGTGATCTGTGTTAGGGACACATCACACAGCCCCTGTGCATGGCTGAAGCCAGGTGGAGACACGGCCTCATGGGGAGGCCAGTGCAAGGAATACAGCCTTTAAACATCAGTCTTCAGGACTAATGAGGACCGGGAAGTGGAGGTCCCCAGGACGGTTGGCACTGGAGCACAGGATGGACTAGAAGAGGCCAAGTTGGAGTGCTCAGCCCTTGAGAAGACCATAACCTGAAGGAATTTCCATGGGACCAGCAGCTCCAGCTGTTTTCCCGGTGAAGTTTGAAGTGGTGCCACGGGCTGCTGAAACAGCAGAGACCTTCAAATATTAGTTGCAGAGCTACTTTGTGTGATGAGAAGTGACAGGGCTCAAACAAAAGGGCATGCAGCCATTTCCCCTGCACTAATGGGTTTGCTCTGGCCAAGCCTTTGCTCTGAGGTTGGCTCCACACCAGCTCAAGAAAGACGTTTTGCAGCCAGCGTGTAATTCCCTCACAGCAGAGGAGCTGGCGGGCGGAAGGTGTCTCGGCCAGTATTTATGTTGTTCACATTGATCCAAGCCCCGGACACAAAGCTTTTTTTTTAACTCCTTTCCATTTGTTTCATCCCTTTGGCCACTCTCCGGTCCCACTCCCGCAGTGGAGGAGCCTTCCAGACCTCACACCCAACCCTGCCACCACAAACACTCCACCATTTTGGACAAACCCAGACCCTCTTACAGGCTGATCTCCCAGTGTGCCAGAGGGACGTGCAGCCCAGAAGGCTCAGCTGAGTGGTTATGATGAATGTAGCTGTCAAATGGGTTCTCTGCCCCCAAGGTCACTTCCCTAGAAAGTTTCTGAAATCATCCTGGGGTCAAGTCTGTACTGAATGAAGTGCTTCATGCTTTGACAACAAGTTGTGTGCCTGGGACTAGGGATCTGGCTCCTCTGAGAGGTCATTTTCCTCTGGGATCAGTGGTTTGGCCAGAGATAATGATGAGGACTGATCACTCTGTTCCTCAAGGACGTAGATACATTCCTAGAAGAGTGAGGCAATGGATGCTGGAGCAGAGCATCTACATCTTCATCCTGGAGAACAGAAGGCTCTGGGGAGACCTTAGAGCCCCTTCCAGTCCCTCAAGGGGCTCCAGGAAAGCTGGGGAGGGACTCTGGATGAGGGAGGGGAGCCATAGGACAAGGGGGAAGGGTTTGACACTGAAAGAGGGGAGATGGAGATGAGATGTGGGGAAGAACTTCTTTGCTGTGAGGGTGGTGAGAGCCTGGCCCAGGTTGCCCAGAGAAGCTGTGGCTGCCCCATCCCTGGAGGGGTTCAAGGCCAGGTTGGAGGGGGCTTGGAGCAACCTGGTCTGGTGGGAGGTGTCCCTGCCCAGTGCAGGGGGTGGCACTGGGTGGTCTTTAAGGTCCCTTCCAACCCAAACTGTTCTAAAAGCCCAGCAGGATTTTATCCTTCTGTCCCTATGTAGGAGCACCAGGAAAAGCTCAGAGACGTTACTGGTCCATAAAGCTGCTCCCTCAGGGACCGTATCTCCATGGGGTACCTCACGCCGGTGCAGCACAGATCCTTGGTCCCACACCAGGGCAAAGAGCTTCCCTGTCGAGCTGTACCTGCGCTGCCGTCTTCCGCAATTTTCCATTTCACTCCTAGTCTGATGGACAACTGTTTCCAAACCACACAGACTAGGCTGTAAATCCCATCCAGAGGAGATTCAGAGAGCAGCTGATACCCCAATGGGTCAGGCACCTTCTCAGCGCTTTACCTCTAAACCTGGGACGAGGATTCCAAACCCTTGCAGCCAGCGCCCTGGGATACTGGTTTGACTGGGAATGTTACATACAAGACTTCACCGCCAGCTATGTGCTGCCAGCGCTGCGCTGCAATATTGATTCGGTGCCATTTTAGAGGGAATTCAATTAACTAAATTACCATCTTCCCAGGACGTCATCGTTTCAGATAAGATTTTATTATACAGGAGTCATCCCCACTTTTTGTTAATGTAATGACTGCGGCAGAAGGGTAAGAATGCAGGGGAAGAGAGGAGCAGGAAGATGCTGAGAAATAAATAAATTTTAAAAAGCAAGGATGAGCTTCACAAGCATTAAATATAGCATGAGGTTTTGTACAAGGTAAAACTGAACACAGTCCATATTTAATGTCTGTTTTGCTCCCTGGACGGTGGGTAATTGCGTGATCGCTCTGAACAGCAGTGCTGAGCAGAGCCCCGTGCTGATGATCCTGATGCAGCTCTTACGAATGGGGACGATGTCTCACGACTGGTGCATTTTTCAGCTGGAAAAGGGATTTTTGTGAACAGCGTGGCTGCTCTTTTTAGTCAACTGCTGCCACAGGAGAGTTTGTGGACACTGAAGACCTGGGAAAGATTGTTGCAGAAAAAAAATTTGAACCGTGAGCAGTAGCGTGAACTTGCTATAATTATAGAGATTTCTTTTCTAAACCCAATACACTGATTTCCATTCATTAAAAATCGCATTAAAGAAAAATTTGGACTTAGAGGTCTGAGTTTGTAGCTCAGAGCTCTGTATTTCGCGATGACTACAGCTATGATTCATTTTAAGATTTCGAACGTAGCTGTTTTGCAGTAACTGATAGAAGCCACTCAAGGCGATTGATAGCATGTGCTGAGGCAGCTGGAAGCACATCAGTGGAGTGCTCTGGTTGCAAAAGGCAAAGTCTCCTCTCTCTCCTTTTGACCCAAGACGCTTTTTCTAAAAGAAGCCATTTCATCAGACCCAGAATATTCCTGACTTTCCGCTCACCGAACTGGCATTTTCATATCTTGGCTTAAAAGTCTGTAATCAGTTCCAGCCTCCTGAAGCATGCAACGATCACCAAACCAGCCCATTCATGTGTCAAAACCCTGAATTCACCCTTTTGCCACCAACGCAGGCGTGTTACAAGGAATATACACGAGGTGGGGGACAGGGTACCCCCTCCGGCCATGACAGCCAAGCGGTGTGCCCTCCCTGAGACTGGCCCATACCTCTGGCTGTCCTGCCTGGAAGAGCCCGGTCTCCTGAAGCCTGGTAAGTTGTTTCACTTCCAGTCTTAGAAATTCCGTCTGGGAACTCGGCCGGTCATTTTTCCAAAGCAAATCCTCTAACGGAAACACAGGGAGAAGGCTGAGCTTACAGATGCTGCTGTACCGAGCATCTGTCACAGAATCACACAGGGTTGGAAGGGACCTCTGGAGATCATCTAGTCCAACCCCCTGCCAGAGCAGGTCCACCCAGAGCAGGTTGCACAGGAACATGTCCAGGCGGGTTTGGAATGTCTCCAGAGAAGGAGATTCCACCACCTCCATGGGCAGCCTGTTCCAGGGCTCTGACACCCTCACAGGAAAGAAGTTCCTCCTCATGTTTCGGTGGAACATCTTATATTCAAGTTTGTGCCCATTTCCTCTTGTCCTGTCCCCGGGCACCACTGAAAAAAGACCGGACCCATCCTCCTGACACCCTCCCTTGAAGTATTTATAAGCATTGATCAGATCCCCCCTCAGCCTTCTCTTCTCCAGACTAAAAAGACCCAAGTCCCTCAGCCTCTCCTCATAAGGGAGATGCTCCAGGCCCCTCATCATCTTTGTAGCCCTCTGCTGTCGCCTCTCCAGCAGTTCCCTGTCCTTCTTGAACTGGGGATCCCAGAACTGGACCCAGTGCTCCAGATGGGCCCTCCCCAGGGCAGAGCAGAGGCGCAGGATGACCTCTCTTGACCTGTTGGTCACACTCTTCCTGATACACACCAGGAGGGGCCCCAGAAGGCCCCTTGTGGCCTTCTTGGCCACAAGGTCACATTGCTGGCTCATCCTGTTGTCCACCAGGACTCCCGGGTCTTTTTCCTCAGAGCTGCTCTCCAGCAGGTCAGCCCCCAACCTGTCCTGGTGCAGGGGGTTATTCCTCCCCAGGTGCAGCACCCTACACTTGCCTTTGTTGAAGTTCATCAAGTTTCTCTCTGCCCAGCTCTCCAGCCTGTCCAGGTCTCACTGGATGGCAGCACAGCCTTCTGGTGTGTCAGCCACCCCTCCCAGTTTTGTATCGTCAACAAACTTGCTGAGGGTACATTCCATCCCTTCATCCAGGTCATTGATGAATCTTTCTACCAGGCAGGGCTGTTCTGAGAGACACAGCGGGACTGTGGGCTCCAGAGGGTGGAAGTTATGCTCAGCAAAACCTCCCAGAGCATCCTGTGAGGGGCTGTGGGACATTCTTTGTTACCCAAAGTCTTTAAAACTCAGGGCTGTAGGAGCGGCTAAATCCCATCCCGCAGTTCAGTGTCACCTTTCTTACCCTCAGGGCACAGACCCGTGTGGCCTCTGCTCCCGGGGCACAGCAGAGGAGATGCTCGAACCTCCTTGGCCACCAAACCTGTGAGTTGGCTCTCTCAGATTGCACAGAAGCTCTGACCATTTGAAGTGTGCCGGGGATGCAGGTCTGGACCAATTTGTCTGTCTGAGGGCAAGGAGAGACTGAAAATAGCTGATAATCACATTCAGTTTGTGGGAAAGCTTGTTCTGGCCCTTCAGGAGTGCAGGGATCCAGCCCATGAGGTTACTGTCTCCTTATTACATTGCAGAAATCTTGTTCTTCTCGCCCAGTGAACCAAAGCTCCCAGAAAAGCCATACGTGGCACAGCTGGTCCCGGCACAGTGCGTGTGTGGTTCCCTAGCATCCGTTTCGTGAGCCTTAATGAAGCCACACTGGCCACCCATTGCTTGACGCACGGTAGCCCAGGAGGCTATCAAAGACTCCTGCCCTTTTGCCCTGCCGCAGGCGGGTGTTTAGTTTCTCTGCGTCCAACGCCTAGGAGCAGCAGCCCCGTCCATCTCTCGTAACGCGGGTGCTGACGCAGGGCTCTCCTCCAGCTCCTGCATCCGACAATCCCTTTGTGATGAGACAAGGCAAAAGAAAACAACAAGAAGAAAAAAAAAATAATGATCCCCCCAAATCACGAAAGGTCACAAATGTAAAGAGAAATGAATCGATTTTCTACAGTTTTGCGGGTGCCTGGTAAGTCCCCAGGAGCTTTTCCGAGGAGGCTGCTGAGCCCCCTGGAGAGGGATAAACGACAATGAGTGTATCGTGGTGTGAGATTTGGCGAGCCCTTATGTCACTGCTTTGAAGTATCTGTTTGAAAAACGCTTCTAAAGAAAACAGACATTTTCAAAGCATTCCTGCATAGGTGTGCAAAAACCAAAAAAACCCCAAACCTAAACAAACAGTAAAATCCGAAACACAAAAAGATATTCAGGCATTTTGGCAGGGAGCTGAGGTGATGTCAGAAAACAAATCTAAACAGAAATGTTTCTATGGAATTTTTTTTTTTTTTATGACTAATTGGAAACAGATTTTTTTTTTTTTTTAGCTTTGGATTTAAACATTTCCCTGCAGCATCTGCAATGCTGTCCCTACCTTGTGCGTTTTAGTCTCAGGGAGCAGAGGAAGGGGAAAACCCAGCATCCTCCTGCTGGCATTATTGCCACAGGTTTAGCCAGTGGGAAGTCCTGCAGCCTGGTTCTCCTGGGGTTTTTAGCTGGTAGACCTCAAGGTAAATAAGAAAATCAAAGGAGACACCTTGAGTTCCATCTTTCTGCCCTCATAAATCCAGCATTTCTTGCTCCACTGAGACAGAGCTTTGAGAAGAGTGAGGAGCTCAAGGTGGGTCAACATCACAGCTGGATGAGTTTGGGCTCTTCTCTAGGTGGACAATCTTGGGGAGGGGGGTATCTCGCTGAGCCCAGGCATCTCATTTCCTGACTCAGGGAGTTAGAATAAGATCCACTGAGAAGAAGTCCAGTTGTCCACTGGATTGAGAAACTGATGTGATTTGATACACCCTACAGCCATGTGTTTGTTAAACCCAACCTGAAGAAGGGAGCACAGCTGGAGGCAGCTGTGGAGACAGCTCCAGGGGACCAGGACCTGTGACAGGCTGTGATCACATCGAGTAAAACATAAAACCACAGCCCAAACACGTGCAACATCTGGGAAATGCAGAGATTTGAACAACTTGGCCCCGAGGACGGCCCTGAAGATCATCCAGAAGATGATAAGTGTTGCTAGAAGTTTTGCGAATGAGTTGATGGAACCCGATAAAATTCTATAGGCATCATCTAAAGGGTGGTGCCTTCCCAGGGAAGTGGTTGAGGCATCATCCCAGGAGGTTTTCAAAAGACCGGTTGACATAGTGCTTAGCGATATAGTTTAGTAAGGGGGGGGTGGGGTGGTTGCATGATTTTCTTTTGTTTTTTTTATCAGAGCTAGGTTGATGGTTGGACTAGATGATCTTAAAGGTCCCTTCCAACCTAGATGATTCTATGGTTCTATGATTCTAAAGATGGGACCTGCCTGACAGCAAAGCTTTGGAACTGTCAATAGGTTCACTCTGTACAGGTGGGAGAGGACAATGGTGACCATCCATTTGTTTATACACTATTTCTTTATCAACAGTTTAATACAATTATCCTCACTTTATGTTTGAAGCAAACGCTCCCCTTGTCCCCCCTCACACCAAAACACAGTCTGGCAGCCCTTCCTACACCCTCCCTAAGGGATCCAAAAGCATCCAACGAAAGCATCGGGACTCTTTTTGCAGGCAAGAAAAGATGCCTGCAAAGAAGAGGCGGCAGAGAACCCGGCAACCCCAAAATCAACAACCTGACACAACAATCTGCCTCGGTAGCAGCCTCCAAATTGCTGTCTGGGGAGATTATTAATTAAGCAGGTAAATAACGGTGTCTTCGTGCCAGCTGAGACTGGCAGTAATACCACGCAGGGCTGGTAATGGGTGACCCTAAGTACAGGCTAAAGACATATAGTCTCATTGGGGAGGTGTGACACAGTCCCAGAACGCAGTTATTATTTTGCACGTTATTTATACATGCACATTTAATATATAAATTATTAATATCATAGAATTGTATGTGCGTATATAATTTATACATTAACGTGTGGAATTAGCCTGTGTTCTTATCAATGCTCTTTTTCTTTTTAATCCTGACCTTGTTGCCAGAGAAAGCTTAAAAATATTGATGGTAACTCCCTTACCTTTATCTAAAGCCCTCCTTAAACTATTTTTTAAAAAAACCTAGAAGTCCTGCATGCCAACAATGACTAGTCAAGTAATGAGCTGTCCTATTCCAGATTTCCTTGGCTTTTTTTACTCCTGGGGTCTTGCTTCTCACTTGTTTCCTATTTTATCTAAGAGAAACAACACAAACAGCATCTAATTAATGTCACATTACTGTTACGTTAATTGGCTTTTAAACCAAATTGCGGCCCAGCCCCTTCCTCTGTGGCTTTCAGAGGTTCAGCCCCTGCAGCAGGATGGTCTCTTCCCTTGTAGGGATCCTCATTTGGGAGCTTCCCTGGTCCTGGGGTTGTCACAGAGGTCACAAAACCCTCACGTGCAGGTGACATTGACAGTGAAGTAACTCATGGTGAAGGGATTTTAAAACCGAGCCCCTCCATGGCATCACCAGCTTTATATTGGAAGAGCGGCAGCGTGCTGCTGCCAGCTAAAAGGGTGAAGTTAAATGGAGTCTGATCACCAAACAGCCTTGGGGTCCTGCAATTTCATTAGTGTCCAATGGAGGATCTTTGTTCCTGAATCACTTCTGAAACTGGAATTTGCTTTTTGTGGTGTGCGCTCCTCCTCTTCTTCCTCCTCCTCCTCTTCCTCCTTCTCCTCCTCCTCCTCCTCCTCCTGCTTGGAGGAACCTGCCCATCCCAGTGCCCAGGGTGGGAATGGGAGCCATAACCGGCCACGCTTGACCATGTAGTCCATCTTCATGGCATCAGCTCGTGAAGTCAAGCACGATGAGAAGTCACAACCCCTTTTTTTACCTCCCGTCGTGCCCACAGGCTGCCCAGCTCAGGAAGAAGGCTTAATGCAAAAAGCCACCAGAAAAAAAGCACTGATGTTCACGTGGTTATTTTCAGCAGTAACAGGAGAAATGAAAAGCCCAACTGTGGCGCAGCTCCTGTAAGATCCTTGCTTTATATTTCACAGGCTCGTCCTGTTGGGTTTTGCGTTCTGTTGTCTCATTTACTGGGTGAAACCACACGTTGTCCCTTTGCTGCTCCTTCTGCAGAGCTGAGGCAGCTCAGAGAGACCCAGCAGCAGCCCATCCTGGCACATATTTTTAACTAATCTTCAGACCTGTAACTCCCGTTTGACGACGTCCCAGTCTGAAGTAAACCAGAACCAACTTCTGTTCTGTAATTTTACATCTTAGCCAGGCCTCTTCTAACTGTCTGAAATTAACAGTGGATTGTGGAGAAAACTGTTCGTTCTCAGAGCGATGAGACCAATGTTTGTGCTCCATGCCAAGGAATGGTGAGCAGGGAGGCCCTTGCTTATACTTATTGCTGTAACAACCAAGGGCAGCCAATTTCCTTATTTGCCCCCTTAGAGGGTCGGAAATGGAAAAAACATAGAGGGGTCACATCAGTGGGGAGGAGGGGACAGGAGAGGTGACCCAAACCTGACCAACTGGGGTATTCCATCCCATCTGCCCCATGCTCAGGATAAAAGCTGAGGGATCAAAGGGTCAACTCTCTTGCTTTGATGGCCGACATCCGAAGAACGTCTCTATCTGTTGACAGACTCTGTCTGTTCATCTGCCTTTGATCCCAGTCCATGTGTTCCTGACTCCAGAGCTGGGATCCAGTTCCCATCCATCGCTGAGCCCAGTCTGGGACTTCCCCAGTGCCTGCCGGTGATGTGACTGTCATCCTGGGAGCTTGATATGGTTTTGTATATATTGTATCTATTTCATTATTTTCTTCTTTTTTATTTTAATATTAATTCTTCATTAAAGTAGTTTAGTTCATTCTAGACTTCTGAATCTCCTTATCTCTTCCTCTCCTCTCTTTTGAGGGGGGAGAGGGGAAAGGGCCATCTGTCTGTCTGATTTTGGTAAATTTGGCTGAAACCTCAACAGATGAGAAACCACTGAAAGAGGTTGGTTGTTTTGTTTTGTTTTTTAAAAAAAAGGCTCTCCTTGGTGTTATATTTTTTTCTGGGTTTTATTGTGGTCTGTATTACAAGTGGTACATGAGGTCTTTGAGTAAATACTGCTGGCGGTGGCACACGCTTGTGCTTTACAGTGAGTTGTTGTGTAGCGATAACCACAGGATTACCACTGTTTTTCTGTTGACTTGCTGGCTCAATTAATCTATGCCCTAATGAGAGGAAGATTACGAAGCTCCCACTGTGAGTCCTGGAAAGAAATGTCCTTCTCCAGCCTCAACCGCCGAGGTTGAGGTGCCTGGACCCTGCAAACGAAGGTGGCTAACGAGCTTCTTGTGAGGAGCGAGAGGCCTTCCCGCCACAGGGAAGTGCTGCTGGGGAAATGTTGTAATTATAGCTTGTTAATTGGGCTATCGCATCACCCTTGGGGCGTGCGAGCAGCTTTACACCTGGCTCTGTGGGGACAGGCAACCTTGGCCTGCTGGTGAGCCTGCCATGACCACAAGCTCCTCAGATGCCCACAGGGCTCCTGTCACCCACCACCCCGCTCTATCCCCTGGCCATGTCACCCTCTCCACCCGGGTGTCCCCCTGGGCCTGTCACCCAGTGACACCGCCACGTTAGGGCCATCAGGAGGGAAGGGGCCTCCCCTCACAGGCCCTCCCCAGGCAGAACCCAGAGCCGTTGTCAAATGCCAAGAAGGTCTCTTGGCTCATGTGTGGTCAAAGTCTTCCAATCCGTGGAGACGGGCGAATGTTTCGGCACGTTCTCAACTTTCTAAGACTTGGCAAATTGCTGAATTTAAGTAAGCAGAGTGAATGTGTTTCTTTTATATTATTAGATGGCTGTAGGGGAGGCAATAATCATAAAATCACAGAATGGTTCGGGTTGGAAGGGACCTTAAAGCCCATCCAATCCCACCCCCTGCCCTGGGCAGGGACACCTCCCACCACACCAGGTTGCTCCAAGCCCCTTCCAACCTGGCCTTGAACCCCTCCAGGGATGGGGCAGCCACAGCTTCTCTGGGCAACCTGGGCCAGGCTCTCACCACCCTCATTTCTTCCTAATAAGAAGAATTTCTTCCTGAGATCTCATCTAAGTGGGGATTTGTGTTCTGATTTTCACAGACCTACTATCCAAAAGAATTAAAACTTTTCCTTTTAGTCCTGAAGTAAAGTATTCTACCCAAACATAAACGATTGGAATTTAGATTGGGATGTTTTCATTTCAGTGTGTATGCCTTTATTTTAGTGATCAGCGTGCCAGACACTTGTGCTGCAGGGGATATCACAGATGGGTGCGCGGTGCAAGCCTTTACAGAATCACAGAATGATATGGGGTTGGAAGGGAACTCTGGAGATCATGGAGTCCAACCCCCTGCCAGAGCAGGTCCACCCAGAGCAGGTTGCACAGGAATGTGTCCAGGCGGGTTTGATTGTCTCCAGAGAAGGAGACTCCACCACCTCCCTGGGCAGCCTGTTCCCTTTAGCCAAAAGGAAAATGGTTTTATTGATGAGATCGTTGCATCCCTCTTCAGATTATTTTTGTCTTTTTTTTCTTTTTTCTTTTTTTTTTTTTTTAATGGCAGAGCCGGCTACATCTGGCCAGTCCAGTTGAAAAATACTCCACCTGCCCCCTCTGCTGGTAACTCTGCTCTAATGCTGAAAAATATCTCCCAAAAACTGCCGACGAGGGCACTCTCCCTCCATACACTCATCGTTTTGTTAGCGCTCTCGGCTTTATCAAACACCAGAAATCGAGATATCTTAAAATCTCAGTCTGCTAGAGATATTCCTAGGTTATTCCAGCGAGTTTCTCTTGCCCCTGAGATTGCCCAGAGTGACCTGTTGGTGTGATGGCTTCTCGTAGCCGGTTCCCTGGGACTTTTGCTTCTGCTACCACCGCGCATCAGATTTTTTTTGCCTCCAACAATGAAGGTCTGCCCGGCTTCGGAAGATCTTCTGGCCTCTTCAGTTCTTGAAGCCCTTGTGTGTTGGATCTTTTCTAGTGGGCAGCGTATCGTCACTAGAGGTCACCAACCAATGTGGTCATTTTTAGCCCAGTTATCAGTGGAGTATACATACTCATAATACATACTCCACCAGCAGTATGTATTTTCCTTTTTTTCCCTAAAGTCAATAGAAATGTTACACCAGTGGCTTCTTGGGTACCTGGAGGTGGTGGCTCCACTCCTCCTGTCCTCTGCAAACAGGCCCAGGAACATCTGAACGGCCCAGCCATACCTGGGAACTGATGGAGAGGGTGTAAATCGGGTGGGACCAAGCACAATGCTAATAGTTTACTAGCAGAGATAATCATGTTCCAGGGCTCAGGGTATTTCTGGGAGTAGTGGATGTCCTAGTAGCTCATCGAACCCATGAACCCTCTTTGTGGGATTCCCTATAGAAAATGCCATGGTGAATTCTCCGCATGAGAAATGTCATGAGTAGGATTCCTGCTTCTCAAAATCAGGTTTTATCATCAAAACCCATGATTAATTAAGGGGGAAAGGAGGCTGAGGAGAGATTTTTATTTAACTTGTAGAAGGGCAATAGCTGGAAAAACTCTTGAAAACAAGAAGTTCCACAAAGATTCGAAGGGATGCTGCTGAACACCTCTGGTTTAGGAGCTCACTTATTTCGGTTGCACCTTTCTAAAAAAAAAAAAAAAAAAAAAAAAAAAAAATGTGTCATTTAACCTGAGTTTCCCAACATAAAATTCTGACTCAGTGGAAGTCAATGGTAGAATTTCTGTTGATTACAATAAAACCAGGGTTGGTTTTCTTTTCTTCCTCATTGTTTGGATGCCAGATGTGAAATAGGAAAAAAAAAAATTTGATTGAGTACTTTACGGTGTTTAAAATGATAAGAGTATTTATCCAGCTGCTAAAAGGGAAGTCCCTTGTGTGAATGCATCTTTCATTTTGTGCAGTGACTGCCTGAGCTTCCAAAATTGATAAATACTTGGAAAAGATAATGCGTTAGGATTGTTTCATAGTGATTTCACGGTTCAGTTTATTTACAGCTTTCAGAGGATCGACTCTCTTTTGTCAAGAAGCAGAGGAGTACCAGGTCCCTTCTCTTTCAGAAGCACTTTGTTGCTCTGGTGCATACAGGTAGATAAAAGTTCTCCTCTACTTTTTCTTTTCTGTTGTATAATGTCCTTTCACCTGACCTGGCAGTGCTTTTCCTTTGACAGGAGCCCAATTTTCACATTTCCTTCTGAAACACAGCACCTGGAGGATGAACAATTCCACTATCTTTTAGGCCACATTTTTTTTTTTTCCTATCAGTTATTTGGGTCCTGGAACCAGTAACAGAATGGTCCTCGGTCAGGTCCCCAGTAGCCAAGGAAAAAGGCAACTGAGAGACCTCCCTAATTCCAGATATTGAGAATATTGGCATGTGCACTGGAAACCAC
Organism: Numenius arquata; assembly: GCF_964106895.1. Lineage (NCBI taxonomy): Eukaryota > Metazoa > Chordata > Aves > Charadriiformes > Scolopacidae > Numenius > Numenius arquata. The sequence continues at coordinate 25,535,891 of NC_133583.1, forward strand.
TGAGGAGAGGAACCAGATTGAGCAGAGACACGCTGATTTATCAGCTTTTGCCAAGCCCCAGCAGCACTGCAGGGTGAAGGACAGGTTGGGGGCTGACCTGCTGGAGAGCAGCTCTGAGGAGAAAGACCTAGGAGTCCTGGTGGACAATAGGATGACCACGAGCCAACAATGTGCCCTTGTGGCCAAGAAGGCCAATGGCATCCTGGGGGGCATCAGGAAGAGTGTGACCAGCAGGTCAAGAGAGGTCATCCTGCCCCTCTGCTCTGCCCTGGTGAGGCCCCATCTGGAGCAATGGGACCAGTTCTGGGCTCCCCAGTTCAAGAAGGACAGGGAACTGCTGGAGAGGAGACAGCAGAGGGCTACAAAGATGATGAGGGGCCTGGAGCATCTCCCTTATGAGGAGAGGCTGAGGGACTTGGGTCTTTTTAGTCTGGAGAAGAGAAGGCTGCGGGGGGATCTGATCAATGCCTATAAATACTTAAAGGGAGGGTGTCAGGAGGATGGGTCCGGTCTTTTTTCAGTGGTGCCCAGGGATAAGACAAGAGGAAATGGGCACAAACTTGAATATAAGAAGTTCCATGTAAACATGAGGAGGAACTTCTTTCCTGTGAGGGTGTCAGAGCCCTGGAACAGACTGCCCATGGAGGTGGTGGAGTCTCCATCTCTGGAGACATTCCAAACCCACCTGGACATGTTCCTGTGCAACCTGCTCTGGGTGGACCTGCTCTGGCAGGGGGTTGGACTAGATGATCTCCAGAGGTCCCTTCCAACCCCATATCATTCTGTGATAACTTTAACACTGCGTCACTGAAAAGGATTGAGACCAGCTGGAATTTAAATCTAGACAAGTCAATGTTGAGAATAAGCCATAATTGTTTGTATATTAATTCATCATTGAACATTTTCTCAGAGACTTATTTCTCCATTGCTAACAACTTTAAAAATAAGATTGGTTGCTTTTTTTCTAGAAGATATTCTGCTCTTAAAACAGGAATTAGCGTTGAGTGTTACTGGAGACCAGGCCTCATAATCACAGTGGTCTTCTCTGGCCTTATAAAATCTGTGAATCTGCAAAAATGAGTGTTTTCTTCTCTACTGCGCTCATTAGAGGGACAGATCAAAAGTCAAAACGTAGGCCTTTTGGAAAGCCCATATAATGAGACAAGAACTCCTGAATGCAGGGAACCAATGAATGTGATATGCACAGGTCTACTGGTGGCTGGGAGTCCTGGCAGTTCCCTTTACGGGTTGACTGGGTCTTGCCCCTGGAAAAAGGTTCTATAACAACTGCAGATATTCATTGTCTAGATTATGGATCCAAAACAATGAATTGCACAGTGAAGTTTCTTTCCAGTATAGAAGATTAACTGTTGTGTCCCGGAATGAAGCGTGTGAGTTCAGCAAAGACCCAAAAGAAGTAGGATTTGGTTTTGCAGACTGTGCTGTTATGAATCACTTCTGAAAGCAATTTGAACTAGGAAAGTGCCAGGTTTAAATTCTCCAGTACCATTTTGGGGGAGGTTTCTCTCCAAAATCAGCTACAAAATGAACCTTGGAAATCTCTGTCTATAAAAATGAATGCTTTCGTTTCAAAAAGCCTGGTGTTGAGCATCAAGAGGGAATGGAGAGCAGCAACAGGCGTTCTGTTTGTATATGACAAAAACGTGAGGGCCCTTCTTCCATAGTGAGATAATCCAGGTGGAGCTCCACACCTCATTCCCCAGTGGAATTTGAGGCAGGGTGCTTTAGCGCTGCCCGAGTGCTGGGCTTTTAGTTCTGTGTTTATCCCACGACCACGTGCTGTAAGGTCCTGCAGTCCTCTGGTCTGTGGTAGCTTGGTTTAACCCCCACGGTAGAGTTTCCAATTGTCTTGTTTGGTTGCATTCCTGTTTACTCAGGGAGTCCCTGTCCCCAAGCCCTTAAATGCTCGTGTTATGGTAAGTAAAATACATCGGGTCATCAGGAAAGGCAAAACTCACACTTCTTCCCGTATCAATTAGACAGAACATTTCACTGCATTTTTAAGGTGTACTCGCGTACAGCTGTGGATTCCACAAAATAATGTATTAATCTCAATGTGAAACATCTTAATTTTTCCAGTTTGGGTTGACTCAACAAGATAATTGAAGACTAAACATTCATTTTAAAAATAATACAAAAGCATTTAAAAAAAGAGTTTTAAAAAATATCCAGACCTGATCATCTTCTGGAGATGGTTTAGTGGTGGTTTGGCTGTTCTAGGTCAATGGTCGGACTCGATGATCTTAAAGGTCCCTTCCAAACCAGACAGTTCTATGATTCTATGAAAGATCTGAAGGGAAAGCGAGAAATGAGTGGGGCAAAGGATTCCCCCCAAAAAAATGATTTTGCCGGCAGGAATACACCTGGGGGATACAACGCTTCCTCAGACACCCTGGCAAAGCCCAGTAAGCCCTCCAAGGAATAAGCAGCTCTTTAACAAAGAAAGTAGAAAGTAAAGGCTCAGCAAGTCACATCCAGAAATTAATTTCCCTGGTGAAGGAATGGGACACGCTGAGCTCTAAGAGGTGGGATTTTTCAGCCCGTCAGACCGTCTGAGGGTTGTATGGCAGAGAGCAGGTCCCAGTGCAACACTCCTGGAAAGGACAGAGGTGTTGAAACTCCTGTTCCCGCTCCTCCCGGGAAAATAAGCTTCCCAGCTCAAGGGAAGAATGGCGTTCCCCGGTATGAACTCGGGGCTGAAGGAAAGCAGCCGGAGGAATGCGTGTTCCTGAGTGCTGGAATGTGGCAATTCAGCACCATAAAAGCCGTTCCCGCTGCAGGGAATGATGCAGAGAGTATAAACCGGGAGCAAACAGAAGGAAAATGACTGCTCTGTCGTTTGTGTCTGATTGCTGTTTTCCAAAGTGATGGGCGTCATTAGCGAAATCACGGAATTGTCAGAGTTGGAAGGGACCTCTAGAGATCATCCAGTCCAACTCCCCTGCCAAAGCAGGGTTGCCCAGAGCACATCACTCAGGACTGCATCCAGGCGGGTCTTGAAGATCTCCAGAGAAGGGGACTCCACACCCTCCCTGGGCAGCCTCTTCCAGGGCTCTGGCACCCTCACCGGAAAGAAGTTTCTCCTCATATTTAAGTGGAACTTCCCATGTTCCAGCTTGTGCCTGTTGCCCCTCATCCTGTCACTGGGAACCACTGAAAAGAGTCCGGCTCCATCATCCTTCAACCCACCCTTTAGATACTTGTAAGCATTAATAAGGTCTCCCCTCAGCCTTCTCTTCTCCAGGCTAAAGAGTCCCAGCTCTCTCAGCCTTTCCTCATCAGGGAGATGCTCCAATCCCTCAATCATCTTTGTTGCCCTACGTTGGACTCTCTCCAGTAGTTCCCTGTCTCTCTTGAATTGGGGAGCCCAGCACTGGACGCAGTATTCCAGTTGTGGCCTCACCAGTGCAGAGTAGAGGGGGAGAACGACCTCCCTCCACCTACTGGCCACACTCTTCCCTACGCAGCCCAGGATCCCATTGGCCCTCTTGGCCACAAGGGCCATTTATGCAAATGACTTGTATAAATCAGATACTTTGGTCATGCTGATGGATTTCAGTGAGTCTCGACCTTTTTCTTGTTCTCCTGCTCATCGGAAGCTTTTCCAGTGAAGGAAGAGGTGAGACCTTGCAAGTGAAACTCATTTCTCTGAAAGACGATGAGTTGGTCTCCAGCCGCTAAGCGAGGGCTGGATCTTACCGCTCATCTATGCTTTAATACTAAAAGTTGACTAGAAAGTGTTTGCCAGAAAGGTGGAGCAGCTTTCAGATTCACTGGCATTAATAAATTGTTCTTTAATTGGCTCCTTGGCCCGCCGCCCTTAGAGCTGTGCAAGGCACGGTGGGGTGGGGTGGGTGTGCTGAAGTTGTGCCCTGTTGGTTAAAACCCAGCGGTTTCCACAGATGTAGGAGTTAAAAAAGATCTGCCCGATTAACGGAGGTACTAGATGCAAACTCAGGAAACCTGGGTGGAAAGTCTCAGCCGAGGTCGGGTTCTGACACCCTGAGAAGGGTGAGATTTACCCTTCCCGCGCCAGGGGCAGCACGGCAGGTCCTCACCGAGCCCTTGGCAAAGCAGAACGTACAACTAGTGACTGTGGGTGGGTTCGTTACTGCAGCAGTGCAAGCCAGGTTAGTAGTTCCATAGAAAGAAAACCCTCTTTCATACCCTCTGAAAGAATCCCGGGCAGAATCACGCTTGGGCTCCATCAGGATGGTTCCTCTGCTTGAATTTTCCATGGGAAAGAGGGAAGAAGACCTGTAACGTTATCCCTAAGATCGCAATTTATTTGGCGTAAAGGTTGTCCTTTCCTTTCCGGCGGCGTTTCGCCATTCCTGGCAAAACACCCCGAATAAAGACAGGAGGAGGCAGCCCTTTGAGCAGATGACAATATTGTGGTCGTGCTTAGAAACGTGTTCAGCCCGTTCCTGCCGATCCGAGTCGGCCTGTGCTCCCTCCCGGCCCCCCAGCAAAGAGCCCGCCGCTCTCCTGGCAGAGCGCAGAAATGCGGGATTCCTTCCCGCATTTCCCACCCTCCTTCCCAACACAACCCGTCGGAGGGACGGCTGCTGGGGAAGCGATGGAGAGGAGGCTGTTTGCAGCCTCTGCTGGTGGATGCTCAAAATGCTCGGGCACTCGCAGAAGGTAAAGAACTGTAAATAGCTCTAGGCTCCGGCTGCAGAGATTTTTAGTACGAAAACACATTATTTCTGGTTTGTTGGCAGCTCTGAGTAGCCGAGGTTATCGCAGCCAAACGGCTGCTTCACATTTAATTCTTCCAAAGAGCTGGCCAGCAGCTGCCTTGAACTTTTACCGGTGAAGCTCATCGGGAAAGACACAAAACGGGCCAACGTCTGTATTTGCTTTTTATTCAGGCAAACGCTCACGCTGAGCCGAGCTCTGAGCCCTGGCCGGCAGGGCTGAGCCGCAGCAAACCCTCAGACAGGAAAGGCACTAAGGAGGCCAAAGGCCAGATAACTAAAATGGTGAGGGTTAAAAATAAAGCCTTTTTTTTTTTTTTTTCTTTTTCTTTTTTTTTTTTCCCCTTAATGGTTTTGTGTTCTTTCAGCTGTCCCTTGTAGATACAGGTTTTTCTTACCGTTGCTCTCTCGCTTGAGGAGATGCTCTGTGCCAGGAAGATGCCACTTCTCTGGGACCGATGTCAGCCTGGCCTCGGTAAGGCAGAAGGATCCCAGAGAAATGACCCCAGAGTGGGGACCCTTGTGACCAGGGTGGGGGAAGGTCCCCCATGTCCCCAGCAGCCCCGAGGGACATGGGGTGACCAGCTTCTCCAGTCCCTCACCGGGGGTGGTGGGACTTGGAAACTGGGCTCTTTGCTTTTGCCACCAGCCCCCTGTGGGAGCCACAGTGGCCACTGTGGTAGTGGTGGTGGTGGGGACAGACGAGGGGTGTGGGGCTGCCCAGCACGAGGTGCTGGGTGCCGGGTGTCTTCCCAGGTCCCTTTTTTTTTTTTCAAAACCAAGGGTCACCCCCGAAGCCGAGGGCGGAAAAGCAATTGAAGCCCCTCAGAGCGCTGAAAGGTTTGGTCTCCAGTCGCTCCTGCAGCAATTAAGCAATTAACAGCAGCGTGTCCTGCGGGTTGTCATCCTCATCCCGTGTCCCCCCCCCCCAGCACCACTGCAGCCTGTGCACTCCAGCGTGCGGTCCTGCGGGGCTGTGGCAGAAATACAGGCCTGCCCTCGTGGGGCCAGGAATTACCGATTTTGTTGGTTTTAGTGTTTTGTTTTGTTTTTTTTTAAATTTGCCTTGGCAGTGAGGGATCTCAGCCCCATCCCCCCGGTCCTGCTGTGAGAACAACCAGAAGCCTTTTCCCCCTTCCCTGGGAGAGGGGGAGGAAGGTGGAAGGAGGTGGGAGGGTGTTTTCCTCCGATTCCAGCCCCGTTACCTCACACCCATCCTTTCTAATCTCACTGATAAGTAATCTAATCTCGCTAATAATTAACCAAGGCCAGACTGGGAATGTCTCCATCCAGCGCTGGTCGCTGGCAGAAGCTGGGCGCTGGGGAGCGCACACACACACCCCCTTTGGCGTGAGCAGGGCGGGGGGTGGAACTGGATGGTCTTTAAGATCCCTTCCCACCCAAACCACTCTGTGATTCCATGTCCTGCTCCATTTCAGCCTCAGCAGATCCCACCAACACCAGTTCGTTGTGGATTTACTGACCGTGGAGGAGCTCAGAGGGGACAGAAAGGCCCACGAACAGCTCCTTCAGCGGGTGGCCGTGAGCGGCGTCCCCCCCGGGTGATGCTGCAGGGCTGAGCTGCTTCCTCTTCCTCAGGGTTTCTGTTTAAACTGCTTCACTGGTCCCAGTTTGTTTGCGGAGTTAAAAAGGGGGGGCGGGCACCCTCCTGCACAAATTAACTAGCATCACCTACGGTCTTAACAGAAGTTAAAATGGTGCTGCTCGTTTAGACAATGCCCCCCACAAAAGACTCCCAGGGCTGTTAAGAAACGGGGTCAGTGAAGAGCAGTGATTTACTGGTGGCCCCAGTTCTGCGCTTTTTTGGTTTTCAGCGGCGGTTCAGCCCCTGCTCCACTTGCCGACCCGGCGAGGGTTTGCCAGAGCAGGCTCCTATTTTACCTCGGAAACCGAAGTTCAGAGAATGGCAATAAAAATTGGATCCGGCCACTTTTTGAAATGTTTTTTACTTTCTCGGAGCCGCCTGCGTAAGAAACGGCCTTTTTGCTCAGCCTTCCTTTGACTCTGAACAAAAGAATCCCCTCTCGCTGCTAACATATTCGTTAATATTAATTTTACCAGGCAAATGATCGGAGGTCTTAGAGCAGTTCCTCATGTTTTACTTTAAGCGCGTTGGTGCGGACGCGGCACTTCGCTATTCCTTCTTTAAAAACCTCTGCAGCTGACACCTCCCGCGGTGTGAACCGGAGCCAGGCACCCGCGCTTTCACCCTGTCTCACCAACTTCCTTAAAAAAAAAACAAACCCCAACATTTCAATCTCCCACCGCTATTTTGAGAGTTTTTAGATGCCTCGGGGAAAAGCGCTTTTCTCAAGGCACGTCCTCTCCCGCAGCCCGGCTCCCCACGGGGAAATCGAGATACCAGAGCAAACAGGATTCATATAAAGAAAATAACCTTTATTAGACAAATCAATCAAACCCTGAAAAAACAGTGTCAGGTAAACATTACTAAAGGTTTTTCCAGCAATGCAGAAACCTTTGAGAAATCCAGGAAGTTTCATGTTCCTCTTGTTGCATTAGTGAATTCTCTCCCTCTCGCGACAGGAGCTGCTGCTGCCTCCACAGCCCAGAAATCTTGCATTAACTCAGCATTTATTTTAAAATAGTAACTCGGTAAAATTTTCCCTGCGCAACCCTTTCCCGCACAGTTTTGTACAGAGGCGTCAAACCGCGTTCTCTTTGCCGATTAAAAAAAAGAAAGAACAAGGTTTAGAAAACATCCAGCTTCTGAAAAATAAAGAGGTGGTTTATGTCCAGCACAGGAATTTCCCAACTCGAAGGAAGATGGTCTGTAGGTTGAGGGTGACTCCGGAGGGTTTAACGCTCCGGGTTACGCAGCGCCTCCAGGGAGGAAAACTGCAGATAAATAAAGGGCTGCTCCATCCTCTTCCTCAGGGTGAAGGGGACACTGCTGTCCCCAGCTGGGGGAAGCCTGATTTACAGCGCTCCATAAACCAGGAGTAAACAGCAGCTTGGCAGCAAGTAACCACAGCTTCCAAAATTGCTGATTTTCATTTCCTCTGAGAGGAGGGGAGGGTGTCACAGCCACGGGGGGGACCTTCGATGTCACTCAGGAACGGGGCACGTTTGTCCTCGGTTACACGGCAGTACCTCTGACAACGCGCTTTTAAGGCTCAGCATCGTCATCAACCCATTGTGGTGGCCTCAGGTGCCACCACCATCCAGAGCTCCTCAAACACGGCACCACAGTAGGACTGGGGTACCCGGAGAGGGGCTGAGCCAGAGGCAAAGCCAGCAGCCCGTCCCCGTCACCCTGGGACCAGGGACCCGGCGCCACTGCAACCTGCCACCGGGACAGCAGCTTAAATTAGCTTCAATTAGAGCCAGGCAATTAGGCGAGTTGCACCTCCTGACCTCCACCAGCCAGCTCCCTCCTCCTCAGGGCTCTGCTGGCTGCTGTGACCTCCCTGGGATGTCCCCACCCCGGGGTGTGACAGGGTTAGTGCAGGAAGGGCAGAGGGGAGAGCTGGCAGAGGGTTAAGAGAGAGAGAAGCTCAGCACCGGGGCGCTGGGAGAATCATCTGAAGGAACAATTCACCGTAACAACGAAATTGCTTTTATTAAAACAGAAGTGTTAAGCCAAGAAAATAAATTATCGCTATGATAGAAATATTTAGAACATAAGGAAGGACGTTAAATCTTGAGCTCCAGGTCAATATAGCCCTGAAACAGAAAGTTACACTACTTTTCTTAAATACCTCAGTTTTTCTTCATGCCCTTCCAAAAACTTTATAAAATGTGCAGCTTACAGAACAAATAGTAACAGAGTCACTCGTAACAAAAATCTGTACAGCTCATAGCTTTAAAAATAATACTTTTTTTTTTTTTTGTCTTTTTCCAAACTGCTACGTTACTTATTACTCATAAATATAGGGCTAACGAGTTTTGAACGCCCAAGGTCCCATCCAACACCAAAGCTACTACATGTAGGTGACAGAAACCTTCTCGGGACTTGCCCCAGGCAGAGGTCAGGGTTTGGACTGTTAGAAAGAGCCTGATTTTGTGTAAAAAAAGACCGTATCTTCATAGGTGAAGACTGTCTCCTTCTGCTGGTCAGAGGCCTGGGGTCTTCAGGGAGTTTGAAATGGCAATCAAACCTGGAACACAGCACCGTGCGATGGGTTAGACCGGCTGCTCGCCCCGGGCCTGGCAGGGTCCCCAGCTCCCTCTGTCCTGGCCAGCAGCGAGTTCGTAAAACGCTTGAAAAAATCCCCACGGTTTGTCAGAGCTGCATTTGGGTCAGGAAAGAACCTTTTACTGGGAGAACCTCGCAGGAAAAGCGTGGCTCTTCCCCCCACAGGGAAGGGCTGATTCTGCGCCTCAGGACTCACCTGAAGGTCAAACCCCGCTGCATCTGTGGCTGCTTCAAACATTCTCTCTGAGAAGCCCCACCCCAGAAGGGGCTCTGGATCTTAAATCTGAACCTTGGCTGGTTCTGAACTCCTGCGTTTCAAAAACCCTGGGCCTGCTTCTAACAGCCCCACGGTGCTAAACCCTCTGCTTTGACCACAGACGCTCTAACCCTGTCCCTCTCGTGGCCACCCCCCTCTGCTCAGTGCCAAGGCCGGAGAGGACAGAGCTGAGCCAGAAACAGGCTGGTTTGAGGGGGGGGTGATGCGACTTTCCAAGGGCTCCCCCCTCCTCAGATCAACAGCAATTCCCTCCCAGAAATCAAGAGCTACAGGAGCAACACCTGGCAGCTCCCCGGGGGCATCCTGACCATAACCCGGAGCAGGTTCCTCTGCCCGGTGATGGGCAGCTTCTTGCAGGGGGTTCAAAGGGAACTGGGGGAACAATCCAGCCTGGGGAGAACACCGGGGGTTCCCCACAGCAGGTCAGAGGGACTAAGGGAGAGCAGGATTTCGGCAAACAGCCGCAGGAAACAGATTAGTGGTTAGGCAGGGAAGAAGCTCATCTGAACACTGATGAGTAGGTGGTGCTCAACCCTCTGCTACCTAGAAGTGATTTTGCTTGTTTTGCTTCTGGTCCTCCAAACCTGGGAGGCATCAGACCGCTTGTTTGAGGCGATGGCTCTGTGGGAGCTGGTCTTCTCTAACCAGATGCGTCAGAGACCAGGCAGGAATGTGTGCGTGGAAAACCTCTCCTCAAGAAGTTTTGAGTGAGGTTCTCCTGACTCAGAGCTACTGACAGATCTGACTAACGCTCAGAGCTGCTGGAAAATCCCCTTTGGGGGTTACTTACAACAACTCCACTTCCTTGGGCCGTTTACATGTGCAGAGGGGCTCACACTACTGTCGAGGGGCTTATGGTGACCTGGCCTGCTTTCTGCAGAGGAGAGAAGCCAGAATTAGTACAGGGTTAGAGGACAACACCACCAGGACACGATCTAGTGGGAAGGGAAGCAGCTGGGAACTCTCAGGAACGTAAGAGGAGACACACTGACATCTCAGAGTGACAGGCTCCCGCTCTTCCACCTCATCGCTCCCCAAAAAAGGGCCCAAAACCTCCCAGGAAAGGAGCTCAGCAGCATCTGCAGCAGAGCTCCATCCATCCCAGGTCGTCACGCGTGTACCCCCAGCCCACGACAGCGTTATGGCTCCTGCATGGAGCCTCCAGCACCGTAGATCCTTTCCAGTGCATCTTGGCCACCGCAGAGGAGGCTCTGGCAACAGCGGGGGCTTTCGCCGACCCCAGAGGAGGCCGAGTCTCCGCACAAGGACAGGTCACTTCCCCACAGTGACTCCAAGCCCAAAAGCAGCATCTTCAGTGGCTTGGAGCGGGCCGCTGGCACTTACTGCAGAAATGTACTGGCTGTTTGGGAAGCGGGGCTTCTCCTCCATGGCAGAGCTGTGCTGTGAGCCCAGGGGCATGTAGGGGGGCGACCCCACCTCTTCGCAGAAGCTTTCTTGGGGGATGCTGGAGACGCAGCCGCTGTCAGAGCCGCTGGAGCCACTGCCTGACATGCAGTGCGAGGACTCCGAGCTCTCTGTTGCTGGGGGGAGAGAGGACGGTCACTCCAATGACCATGAATTTGGCCTACATGACCTGTGCCACACTCACTTAAGGTACTGGCAGAGGCACTGGCCACACAAGCCCACAGATAAGCCACACTCCTGTCTGGGCCTCTTTAAATCCACAAAATAACCTATGGAAGTGTAGGAAACGATGCTGGAGATTAGCCAGGGAAGTTCAGACAGGGGAAGCCAAGGGGTCACTGGACAGGGCTGGCAGAGACACAAGCACTGGTCCCCAAGGCCGTAGCAGCCCCAGTATGCAGCCACCAAGCCTGCCACAGGGGTGGCCGCAGACGGGTGGGCACTTTACTAACCCCTGCCTCTGAGCTACCTCCCCCCGTGGAAGCTGAGGCAGAGCTGGCACGGAAGGGCAGGGCCCTCCTTGCCCCACTTTGGCTATGGGGCAGAGTCTGTCACAAGCCCAGCGAGCCTGGCGTGACCACAGAAGGAGGAACAAGGCGTGGGGACATCCCGGAGCGCGCTGCCGAGCAGTGGGCTCGTACGTACTCAGTGAGGGCTGGCTGCTCGTCTCGTGCTCCAGCTCGTCTTCCTCGATGCAGGTGCCAATGTCAAAGGGGCGGCTGGGGGCCAGGACACCGGGCAGCAGGGCCTGGTCCAGGTACATGTGGAGGTTGAGGGGCCCCAGGAGCGAGGAGGAGGAAGGGCTGAAGGCAGCGGGGGTGCTGCCAGCGGAGAGCTGTGCCTGTGTCCTCTTGTAAGGGTTGGAATGGTCAAACAGAGACACCGCGATTGATGCTCTGGTCCTGGCACCTGCCCGAAAACACACCACAAAAAGCCCTGAGCACCAGTCCTGCCCCACAGAGAGCAAGGGGGCAGGCAGGGCTGGCACTCACCTCTGCCTTTCATGATGTAATCGATAGCGCGGTCATTGATAGCTGCCTCGCTGGGTTTGATATCCAGGAACGGCTTGTTGCCCACACCCATGGAGACCATCTCCTGCATACGGATCTCTGGAGAGGGAGAGACCCACAAGCCACATTGTGAGGTTGCTTCAACCCTCCCCACAGGCGCTGTGCAGCCCCAGCCCAGAGCACGCTCCCCAACTCCTGAGATTTAGAGCTGTTCTCCCCTTGCTCCCCAGTCCTGAGGAGTCTCCACAGACAAGCAATCATGCCCTGCTCTGGCCGAGAAGCTCAGTGCCATGCTGCCTACAAGAGTCCTGCCAAGCGTGGGTGGAGAGGAGGGACTCAGCCAGACAGCTGCCACCCCAGCAGTGGCCGAGACCATGGGGAGAAGAAGGAGCCATTCAGGGGCACAGCCCATGCTCCCAGGGCAGGGAACCCTCTGCTGGTATCTCCCGTTTCTCTCGTGGAGTCCAGGTGGGTGTCTAAAGCCATGCAGAACTTGGACTGGTCAGGTTCCCCGGGGCTGAGGGGCAGGGAGGGGACATGCCCAAGCCCAGCACATGCTCCTGAGGCCGCATGCTGGCGCACAGCCACCGGGTAAACAGGCTCCAAACCTACTCAGGATACACTGAACAGGGCTCCCGCACCTTTGGCGGCACAGATGCCCCAGGAAGGAATCACACCTTTATTGCGGGCTGCCTGCTGCCACAGGATCTTGGCAATGTCACCGGTCCAGGCCTGCTTAGTCTCGGCTGAGCTGGCCTGGAGGATGTAGGTGTCACTGGACTTTCGCCTTCGGAACCAGATCTCAAAGCGCAGGCCACTGTCTCCAGAGTTCTCCGTCAGACCGATGTCTGCCGTCTGACGGAAGAAGGAAGAGCAAAGCATCAACTTTTAGCTTGGAGAAGAGCAGACAGAGGGGATCTCTTTGATGCTGAGCAACATCTAAAGGGCAGGTGGCAAGAGGATGGGGTCAGGCTCTTCTCAGTGGTTCCCAGTGACAGGACAAAGGGCAATGGGCACAAGCTGGAACACGGGAAACTCCATCTCAACGTGGGGAAAAATTTCTTTCCTGCGAGGGTGGCAGAGCCCTGGAACAGGCTGCCCAGAGAGGCTGTGGGGTCTCCTTCTCTGGAGATATTCCAAACCCGCCTGGATGCGTTCCGGTCCAACCTGCTCTGGGTGACCCTGCTCTGGCAAGGGGTTGGACCAGAAGATCTCCAGAGGTCCCTGCCAACCCTGACCATTCTGTGATTCTGTGATTTTGTGAACTGGGGCTCCACCAGGAGCAGGAGGGGTAAACTCTGCCTGCACCCTGTGCAGAGCTGCCCCCAGCTTGGCAGACCCAACGGGAAGGAGCCCGAGGGTCCAGACAGGAGCAGGTGTGATATGGACACAGCCGAACAGAGACAGCCCAGGCTCCTCCCTGCCACGCACACACTGCCTTTCCCTCACACTCTGCCTCCTTCAGAAGACCTTGGCCCCACATCTCACAGCATGGAGGGGGCCCAGGCACTAATGTGTTCACTGCACAGCCTGGAGAAAGCATAGCAGCGGTGGGAGCAGCTCTTCTGAAGGTGCTCCTGCTCCCCATTTCAGAGCCGTGTGTCCATAGGGAGACCAGCCATGGACACCTCCTGCCCAAGAAGGAGCTCCAGGACTGCCCTTACCTTGAAGGAGCGCTTGTAGATATAGACATCAAAGCCACCCTCGATCCTCTTGGGTTTGCTGAACAGGATCAGGTCCTCAAAGAGGAAGACGTGTCGCTGGCACTTCCGACGGCCTAGCCAGATGGTGAACTCGTCCTGCCGCACCAGCTGCCCCTGCTCCTTCAGGTTCACCTGGACACAGGGAATGTCCTGGTGAGACCCCAGCAGGATCAGCTCCAGGCAACCCCAGGGTGTACATGGACAGCAGGGTCCCATATGGCTGTGGCCCAGGTGGTGAAGAAGTGGCAGCTTTCTGTCACATTAGAAGGGCTCCTGAAGAGGTGGGATTGTGTGGCATTGCTAGAGGCCACCTCAGGCTGAAAGAACTGGCTCAGACCCGAGGGGAGAGCTGCCCCTTTTCTCCTAGGCATAACCCACAGATGACCCCCTGCTGTCACCCTGTGCAGATCTGTGACAAACCTCTGGGGTGGCACCTGGAGGCAGCAGCCAGAGCTTTCTCTTTGGGGAAAGAAGAGAGCTGAAGAGGAAAGGGGCTCACCGAACTGCCAGGAGCACATCTGGGTCAGAAGCCCCAGTCCATCAGTTCTTCCTGCCCCAGATCCATCTTCCTCCACCCTAAGCCCTGTGGTTTCTCCTCCAGTGCTAGATTTTGGATGTCTCTCCTTCAAGTCCCACCCAGCTGATTTTAGCCTACCCTTGGCATCAGCATCAGTTTGAATTCATTCTTGCAAACTGCCTGTCTTGTCACCAGCTCAAAAGAGATGGAAGGGCTCAAGGAGGCCTACCGGATGCCATCTGCAATGGCTGCCAGACTGCCACATGTCACCAGTAAGCACCTGGGAGTGTGTTAATGACAAGCAGCTCATGCAGCTCAATTAAGAGCATCCAGGCTCCGTCCTAATGGATGAAGGAGACCTTGCTCTGTACCTCAGTACAGAACCTCAGTAGTTCTGCTACTGGCAGACAGCACCCTGATCCTACGGGAATTTGAAGGGAGGCTCCAAAGACCCCAAGACTAGAAAAGGGGAAGAAGTGTGGCTCTGCCACCCCCCAGGCAGGGGAGGACACTGGAACGTACGTCACAGTCACGGATGGCATCCATGGCCAGCAGGTCATTTCCGTGCCGGAGCTGAAACTTCACCATCTCCTCAGCTGCACGGAGGTAGCCCAGCTCCTGCTCCTGTGCCTCGCTGCACTCCTTGATGAGGTCCTTCAGGAGCAGGGCGTATTTGCTCATCCGCTGGATGGGTTTCAGCAGGTAGGAGGCCAGGTCCATCTTATCCCCGAGCTGCACCTGCTTGAACTGAGAAAGGGAGCAGAGAGTGAAGACAGCAGCTTCCCGCAGAGAGCGCTGTGCCTCCGGGAAGGCACTGGCACCCACGGCTTTCCTGCCTGGGGTGCTCTGCTCGCTCTGCAGAGAAATGCAAGGCCACAGGACCAATGCTGCTGGGTGCTGGCCTTCTTTCCAAAACACTCACTGCATCTCTGCCCCTCTCCCCATGTTTGCATACACTTGTGCAAAGACCTGTGCCAGGAAAGCAGAGGTAGCACTGAGTGTGCCTCAGGGCTTGTTTAAACAGATGGGTGACCCAAACGTGAAGACTAATCACGATGCAGGCAGTGGAATTTACCTTGAAGAAGGTATTCCCATGGCTGGCCAGCAGCAAGTCCGACTTCGGCTTGTTCTTGCTGTACAATGCGTACATCCCAAATTGGTCTTTCTGCAAAAGAGAGCCCTGCATGAGACCAGAGCGCACCCAGGATGCAGCGACAGACATGTCCCTGCATTAGTTCCTCCAGTACTTCTGCCTCTCCCAGGCTCCACCAGAGCCTCCCATGATAGGAATGACTTTGCTTCAAGTTCATTGAGAGCCAGGGAATGGTCTTCTCTTCCTACTCCTACAGTTGCTAGGACTTTTTAATCCATTGTCCTGTTACTCCTCACCCTTTACATACCCCAACAGATATCAGCAGCCGCAAATGTGCATGGGGCTGCTGAGCTTAAGACCTTTTCTTCTCCCCAGCAGCCCTGTTCAAGAAGAGCAGCAGCTCTCACTCACTGAAGTCCTTCTGCACTGACGCCACAGACAGAAGGCGGGGTAAGGGACGCCCCTGCACACACAGGTGGGCTTTAAGCAGACATTTTGCTTCCCTGACACTTCTCTTGGTAGCAAAGAACAGCAGTAAAGGCCAAGAGCACCTGCTGCTGCCTGGGCTCAGCCTGGCAGAGCCATCCCAGTCCAATCCAGCATTTGAGCTGGCAGGGGACAAACCAACCCAGCACAGGGTAGTTTTCCCACTCCTGAAAAGAGCCACAGCCCACTAACACACAGGTGAGCAGCCAAACATCCAGGCACTGGGGCCAAGCATATGCGCGGAGGGGTCCAACCCCAGGGGGAAGGTCCTTACGTGTCGGAGGAAGCAGTGGCTGACCCGCAGCGGGTGGTTGCAGCAGCTCTCGAGCTCTCGCAGGAAGTACTGGCTGTGGAAGTCATAGAGTTTCTCCAGGTTTCCAAAAATGACGCTGCGCTTCCCACGCAGGTCCTGGGGGAGGTCGAGGCGCTCCATCTCGGGGAAGTAGCTATCGATGATGTAGGAAAGCGACCTCACATATTCCCGCTCCGTGGTTACCATCTCATCAATGATGTGCCGCAGCTTGCTGCAAGAGGAAACACTCAGCCTTGAAGGGACCCAGACTGCAGCAGGGCGACAGCAGTCAATGCACCTGCAAAGCCCTGGACTATCCCTACGGAAGTTCTCCCTGAGACCCAACGCAGAGATGAGATGATCCCTTAGAACCATCCAAGCTCAGGTTCACAACTGCCCGTGACACCTCGGACCCTGAGCACTGACAAAGCTCGTGGCTGATCCAAGGAACTCTGTCAGCTTTTCTGTTGAGGAAGGGTGAGCCCCAGGATGGCTGTGGTCATGACCCAACCTCCGCAGGACA
Organism: Numenius arquata; assembly: GCF_964106895.1. Classification (NCBI taxonomy): domain Eukaryota; kingdom Metazoa; phylum Chordata; class Aves; order Charadriiformes; family Scolopacidae; genus Numenius; species Numenius arquata. Next base: position 25,552,115 of record NC_133583.1, read on the forward strand.
CACACCCCTGGGCCCACCCAGCCCCTGCTCGGGCTGCCCTGCGATCAGCTGCACTCCAGAAACAACAGGGACAGCAGAAGTCACGTTAACTTCTGTGAGGAGTCCAGCTGATGTCTGGATGCTGTGGGAGGAAATACTAACCCTGGGAGAACACCAGTTCTGGACCCAGATGCTGCTGGGCTCGTCCCAGTAAAAATGAGAGCTGGAATCAGCAAACAGCAGTTCCTAGCATGGGTTGCTCCACATGGCTCTAAAATGATTGCTCTTAGATACTCAAGGTTTCCACTGCGAGGCAGTGCAGCACCAAAGAAAACTACTCCAGTGTGTGGCTGCCTTCCCGGCCTCTCAGCTCTCCCCCCCAGGCCAGCTCCTCACGGAATAGTGGGACTGCCTCAGTGCCCATGGATGGGAGGGCTGTTGCATTGCTCCCTGGAGAAGCAAAGCAATTGGCCTCCTATCTGCTGGGCTCCATCCCCTGCCAGGAGCTTTCCTGACACACACCGGGCTATCAGAGGCCCCTTCCGGAGGATTTCACTGTCCCCAGCCATCCCATCCAGAGCAGAAGCAGTGGAGGACCTCTGTGGTCCCCCAGCACCAAGTTTCTCACCTCTACCACTATTATTTATTAATTTTTTTAAAAAAATATTTTCCAATGAGGCAGCTGAAAAACCTGCCTAGTGACCCCCTTTCAAGAACAGCTCTCCATAGCCTAGGCCCATTGCAGTACAACAACAAAGTTGAGATCCCCAAAGACAGAGAAGGAAAAGAAGAGAACAAAAGCTAGCTGTTGGTCACCCAAGAAGAGATCTCAGCCCCAAAGGGCAAATACAAGCACCCGTGAAGCTGCTGTCACAGGGTACTGGAAGTGGCTCCCTGCCAGTCTGGGTGCAGCACCCCCCAAAAGCGTGTGGGATGATGCACGACGCTCCTGCTCTCCCACTGCACCCGTTCCACTGGTGTGCCAGGTCCCCGAACGCTGTTTCTGAAAACCCTCATCCTTCACTACCCGCAATGTTCAGAGACTCCCTCTCCTGCTGAGAACGGCTCTCTCCCCTCTTACGGATGAACCATGCTGTGGGGGAAGAGCAAGAGATCCTATTTCCCTGCCTCCCCCCAAGGCAGGTGCCAGGCTGTGTGGGGACATCCCTGTGATGGGGAAGCTGGAGCTACATCTCCATCCATCCATCCATCCATCCATCCACCCTGTACCCATCACCAACGTAACCGTCACTACAGAGCTCTTCACATCTTTGCCAGCTGCCTTTCCTTTTCACCACCCTGAGGAGCGCAGCACCGAGCGTCACAGCCACTTACCTGCCCCAACTCTTGGCTTCCGACACAGAGAGGCAGCCCCTCTGTCCGTCGGGCAGACAGTCTGCAGCCCAGCTGTGACCAGCTTGCTGCCGCAGGGCGAAAGTCCTGTCCACCAGCTCCGTGCTGCTCACCTCCAGACCCTTAATAAAGACGCCAGTGTTGCCATATCTCGCTGGCTCGCTCAGCGTCCTCTGGCAGCCTGACCACAGGCTCTCACCGCAGGGGAGGTCAAAGCTTTGGGCCTTCCGGAGCATCCTCCTGGGAGGTGGCTTCCCAGAGGCTGGAGTGGATGTACAGGATGGCTTCACCTCCAGGTTTTCTAATATGCTCTCCAGGTTTGGCTTGTCTTCAGGCAGTTTTGGAGATTTGGAGGCCCCGCTGGCAAAAGAAACTCTGCTTGAGTGAGGACCAGGGCCGAGAGCAGCTTGGCAGGCAAATTCTTCCCCAGCGCTGCCATCGCAGCTGAGGGAGGGCGAGGGAGCTTTGTCCTTAGTCCACCCCGGCCTGTTGTAGCTGTGGGACGCGCTGTAAGTCCTGTCCCAGTGGGACCCGGAGGTGGCCCCCTCGGAGTGCCTGCGGTGGGACAGACCGCCGGCCTCACCGCCAGCCCGGGGCTGCTCCCCTGCAGCTGCTTTGCGGTCCGACAGCAGAGACCTCCTCGTTCTCAAGGCCGCTTCCAGTTTCTTTTCAAAAACCAGCTTGGTCTCCTGGCATTTGGACCAGGCGAATTTCCACTGCTTGAGTCCCTTGTCACTCTTCAGCTCGCAGGCCAGCTCCTTCATCTCCTGGAAGCGGGCATCGCTGATGTCAGGGTGCTGTCCCTTGTAACTCTCCAGGCACTTGATGACACCCGCGCAGTGCTCGGCGGAGCTGCAGTCCTCCATGCTGATGCAGGCGAGGTGTCGCATCCCTTCCAAGGCCCACTCGTACGCCTGCGGAGAGCAAGAACAAAAAGGCAACAAGCCAGTCAGAGGGATTCGGGGAAGAATAAACCCAAAACCAGTGCCTAAAGCACAAGACAAGAGAAAGGATCAGTGTGTGGCCACCGCAGTTCCTGGAGTGTGAGGCGGGGGGGCTGCTATTGTCAATGGGGCTTAACAATTCAGCAAAACAAACAGCTCCTTATGCAGAGGGCTTCAGCTGCGCTGGCTGCTCTGCCACCTCCCCGCCAGGGCCCTGTGACGCCGGGCACCCACGCTGCTGGGCACGTCTGTCCTCTCCGGGCAGGGGAGGCTGTCCCCAAGACTGCAGGAATTCACACCTCAGCACGGCCCTTCTCAGTATAAGACCCAGAACTTGCCCTTCTCCTTTGCCCGGCCACTCTTGCCACGCAGGACGAGGTCAAGGAGCATCCCTGAGCTGCAGGGAATGCAACCGCTGCTCCACATGCCCCTTCCCCGGAGCTGACGGCATGCAGAGGCCTGGAGCTCAATCAGAGCCGGATCTCCAGGTGCTCTGACCCATCCTTGCAGCAAGGAGGAACCTGAGACCGTGCGAGCCCTGTTGCAGCTCATGCATTTTCCATGCCTGTTGGCACCTGAGGGATGTGCTGTGCCCCGCCTGGCCCTGCCTGCTCCTGCTGGTTAGCTGAACATCGAGCTCAGCAGTTTATTTCTAATACTCCAGGAATGCTGGAAGCAGCTTCATGGGGCTTAACTCCAGCAGTGGGGCTTATGCTGGCCTTGCTAAGACAGCTCTGCCGTATCGGTCGAACAAAAGGAGAGGGAAAAAACGTGACAGACACAAGGTAAGAACGTCTTTACCACCAGGGCAGCAAAGGGGCTAAGGAAGCACCGTGCACCAAGACCTGTCTGTCATGATAAAAGTGAGAGGAAAGGCAAACATCTGAATTAGTCAGGCTCATAAGACACTATTTTCTCTATAAAGCAGGGATGATGACAAGTTTTAACCATAGGGTGAGTAAGATGTGACCAGCTGCCATAGCCCTGCTCCTATGACCAGGGAATAAAGTTTATTCCTAGGGAATAAAGTTCCCTAAAGGGAGCTTTACTGCTCATCAGTGAAAACAAAAGAGTCATCTGTTAAAATCAGATGCACAAAGCGGGGAAAACATCCAGTCCGGGCCTGCCTGGCACCTCCCACCATCTGGCCAAGACCAGCGGATGTGCGGAAACACCCTTGGAGTGAGCCAGACCCTCTCTAGCACTTGACCTGTCACACACCGTGTACCTGCGGTTTCTGCAGAGAAACAACACTGATGGCTAGTGCCAGGAACAAAGTGACCAGTCTTAGACCATTTTCCACCTGCTGGACAGCCTGACTGCAACAGACTTCATTCAGAGAGCTTAAAGCACTTATGTTTATGCAAACCAGAACCTCAGATACGAAGAAAATCCACCCAAAGCCTTATGCAGATGCAGAGCAGACACTGCGCCCCCGTCAGGGACGTGGTGCTCAAACAGATGAGATGTCAGAGTCACTCTCTGCTGGGGACAGAAACAAGGCAGGAGGTGCCACATTCAGGTCCCCTGGATGGGGATGGTGATGAGAGCCGAGTGCTGCTGCTGGTATGAGAGCTGAATGCCAGCACACGAGGGGTAGACTGAGCAGAGTCACTCCGGGGACAGATGCCACAGGAGCTCCCACAGCCGTCCAACGTCGCTCTGCTGAGCTGCAGCTGTGCGGCGCACGTTCAGCCAGCTCCATTACTCATGCAGAGCAAGGAGCTGCTTCAGAAACACCAGCAGCTGCTCGGAGAAAACGCTGCTCAAACAGCCCCAACGCAACTCCAACACAGGACAATAGAAAGAGCAGCAGCTCCCTCTCCTCCCATGACCCTGCCCAGCGCAGCAACAGGCCCCGGACCTGCCTCTCTCTTGATCGAGGCTTTATGCTCTCAGCACAGGAAGGACATGGACCTGTTGGAGCAGGGCCAGAGGAGGCCACGGAGATGCTGGGAGGGCTGGAGCCCCTCTGCTGGGAGGACAGGCTGAGAGAGTTGGGGGGGTTCAGCCTGGAGAAGAGAAGGCTCCGGGGAGACTTTAGAGCCCCTTCCAGTCCCTCAAGCGGCTCCAGGAAAGCTGGGGAGGGACTCTGGATGAGGGAGGGGAGCCATAGGAGGAGAGGGAAGGGTTTGACACTGAAAGAGGGGAGATGGAGATGAGATGAGATGTGGGGAAGAAATTCTTTGCTGTGAGGGTGGTGAGAGCTTGGCCCAGGTTGCCCCAAGAAGCTGTGGCTGCCCCATCCCTGGAGGGCTTCAAGGCCAGGTTGGAGGGGGCTTTGAGCAACGTGGTCTGGTGGGAGGTGTCCCTGCCCAGGGCAGGGGGTGGGACTGGATGATCTTTAAGGTCTCTTCCAACCCAAACCATTCCATGATTCTATGACTTGCTGGGGGCCAGGAGGTACACGCAGAGGCCAAGGACACACCAGACGCTGGTGAGAACCTGCATTTATCCGTGATGCAGAGGGGCTTTTATTCCTTGGAGGCAGAAGCATATCATGGTGAGGTGAAATGCTAAGTGCAGCAGAGCCTGGCAGATCCGCACGGCGGTGACAGATGGCCCATTTTGCTGTGGTTTTACTGGGAGCTGCTTCCTCCAGCTGTAGGCAAACCAACATCATCCCCTTCCAGGTCTGCCCTGAGCAAGGGCTGGCCCTCGGCGTGGGCTAAGGGCACGTCTCGCCTCTCTGGCTGTGGTGATCCTGAATGAGGGCTGCATGTGGGCTCCCTTTCACTCACTGATGGGGGAAAAGCTGAGCTCAAAAGGCACACAGGGCTCTGAAAGAGGGTGCAGACAGCAATGTGCAGGAGAGGCACAGCCAGCAGGGCAGCCTGGCCTTTACAGCAGCCAACTGGGAAAGCAGCCACCCTGGGACGGCCTTTTCTGAGGCTGGGGACCTCACTTCCATGCACAGATGGGAGAGAGAAAGAGAGAGAGAGAGAGAGAGAGAGAGAGAAGAGGCTTCTTTTATTTCTAGGAAACTCCACAGAGCCACAGTGTGGAGGAATCAGGGCTGCAAAGCACCCAGGGAGGCAGCCCTTCCACCTCTCATCTTCATACGATATCTCTGCTCTCGGCAAGGACTCCAAGGGCTGCACAGAAACGCCTCTAAAGCTGGATGGCGTTTCTGCCATCCCCAGTGCCCATCGCAGGCCAGGGAATAGCTCAGCTTTCTTCCCCGCGCAATGGGAGCAGCCCTCCACACACCTCAGCTTGCCCGGTGACATGCTAAAGTGGCCACCAAGGCTTTCTCCAGTCACATCATCTGCTCCACCTGCTCCTTTTAGCACAGGAAAAGGCAGCGCTCTCCAGGGACCAAGTGTGCCCCGGCAGCCAGGAACGAATCCCTCATGCAGGCAAGGGTATTGCGGTGGTCTCTCTCCTATAAAGGTTACAAACCAAGTCGGGCCACTGCCCTCCAGGCATGGGGCATTCGGGGAGAAGGCACCCCTAGAGCTTCTCTTGCAAAGCTGCAAGAGCCTCTCGTACACAGAAGGAGGCACCTGAGCGCAGGGAAGCTGAATCTTCCCAGCCACATCTGGACCCAGGCAGGAAGGAGCCTGTACCTCAGCTTTTGATCTTTACAGACAAGTTGTTACCAAAACGCTCAATTAGAGGATTAAAGACAAAGGTGCTTCCTGCACGCTCAGGGCTGACCTACCCACCAGCAGCGTGAGGAGTCAGCAGCAGGTAGGTCCTGCCAGGCTGCCCAGGGGAGGCAGGGGCTCTCAGGGACCTGCTGTGCCGCGAGGAAGAGCCAGGGACATCGCTGGAGCACCAGTGACCTCCAGCCTCTGCTGGTCCCTGCTCATTTTACCACGGGCAAGGCTTGTGGTGCATCGAGAACAGAAGGTCCTGGAGTCTGCTGGCTTTGGCACCGCTGAAGTGCCATCTGCAAGTACAGGTCAAGAGAAGCTGCTCAGCCCTGTCTCAGGGCACACTGCCAGACTGAAAGCCTTCCAGGGGTCCTGGATCTTCACCTCAGCCACCACATTACACCTCCCCAACCCAAACCTGTCACAAACCCAGCAGATTCCTCTCAAACTCAAGGTCCAATGATCCCTAAGACACCTTCTGGGTAGCCAAGACAGGAGACAATCATCATGCATCTGCCAAAAGGGGCAATTTCAAGGGGGGTGCCTTGTCCAAACCTCCTTCTTCATATCTTCCTGTGGGGAGATGATGACTACAGCTGTATTTTTCTTGTCACATCGGAAACTGGGTGTCTGAATAGGCAGCCGTGGGTGGAGTAGGCAGATCACCAACCCTCCAACTTTCTGCAGAAGACAAATGCACCTAGGTGGGTGACTAACTGCTGCTAGAACGTTTCCTTCTCAATCCGAAGTGGCTGCACAGGGGAGCTGAGATAGGGGAAAAGCAGAGATGAAAAGCAAAGATGGGAGGAACAAGACAGGCAGGGATGCAACACAGCTGCGGGTGTGATGACTGAAGCACAGCAACAAGACAGATCAAGTCCCCCTATCCTTCTGTGGTGATGTCCCAGGACTGCAAGCCCTCCTACTCCCTTGCTTTCCACAACATGGACAGAGGGAAGCAACACAACGGCTGGCAACATCGCCAAGGACAGCGAAAAAGAAGACAAAATTATCAAACAAGCCCCTGATCCGGCTCCTGTGCTCCACTCAGCTGTTCGTTAGTGAGACACGACTAATCACACATCTTTGTGGCAAGAAACAACTGCACAACTCCCCATTTAACAACACCTCCTCTCACCAACCCTTTAAGTGCCCTTAACTGAGTTTGGGGAGCAAGACGAGGTTGGCTTGTAGCAAAGGAGGCAGAGTTGAGCAGCCAGAACAGGTCAAAGCATCACAGGTACCATTTTGAGCTGAGCCAAGCACTTCCCAACAGCTACGCATGGTGCCACGTCGGCACCGACTCCCACAGCAGCCCCAAGGCTTGGCACTGAACCCCGTGGAGCCCAGACACTGGTGACAGCACAAGAGTAAAGAGCGACAGGGCACTTACCACAACACAACTCCAAAGTAAATGCTGCTCTCTTGCATGAAAATGCCTCCTCCCAAGTGTGTTCCTCATTACAGATGCTCATTTGGGTTTCTTCCCTCTAAAAGTCCAACACGGCTTTAAGGCTGCTTTGAGAACTGACTCCTGCTTGCAGCACCGACGTGTCCCTTGTCACAGGCTGCTACACACACACTATTAGCAGGGACCTGTGGCTGGAGACTGCCTTGTATGCTCTGAAGTTCCGAAGGACCACAATTTAAAAGCCATTTTACATCAAAATACATTGAAAGCAAAATTATTCGTGCTAAAACCTTACTGTCACAAGAGCTGTCAGGTGGCAAACAGTGACGATGCCTGTTTCCCTGCTCACTCAGAGACCAAGCATCTCTAGCAGAAAGCGGTCACCTCACCCCTCTCTTGGATCTGCTCTGGGCTTTCCTCAGGCTTCCACCCACCCAGGAAAGAAGGAGGAGGGACAGAGTCAGACTTCAGGACCTGCTGATTGTCTCCCTGGCAAGTTGATTAATCGCTTAAAAATAGACCTCATCCTACCTTCCCGTCTGTACAGAGGGGGTCCATATCCTGGCTGCGCCCAGCTCCGTGCGTATATTACCATCCCCTACAGCCAGACTGCGGCAGGGCCACCACTTCAGCCCATCAGCTCAGCTCTGGCTATTCACAAACAAATGCTGCTAGTCTAAATGCCAGATTGAGGAGCCCTGGTAACCGCAGACAAGGCAGAGGGGGAAGGGGCTTGCGCTTCACACGAGAACTACTGAAGTGTGCGGAGAACACTCTGACTGGGCGCAGGCCAGATCTTTCACAGCACAAAAAAAAAACAAACCCAGGCCGAGAAAACATTCCAACCGACCCCAAATTCAAGGAAAATTCAAAGCGAACCCTGATCCGACACACAAGAGCTTTGGAGGAAACAGTGATCCCTCCTAGACACGGCATCTCTAAAAGCCAAAGCCCCTGCCCACTGCTTTTTTTTTTTTTTTTGCGGCTCTACGATCGGGCAGCTACACTTGGATGTACGAGAAACCGTGTCATTTCAGGGCACAAGCATTTCAGCAAAGCCACCAAGCTAGAAGTCATCTCCTCTCTATGCAGAGGTTTGCTGTTAGTCTCTTCCCCACCCTGTAGCATTCGATTTTTCCAAACTGCATTTGAAGCCCTGCCTGGGATTCGTTAGCAGCAGAAACCAAACTAATCAAAACCGTGTCCTACATGGGATGTAGCTGGTAAAAGCTCCACTTTAAACACCGAGGAAAGGACTCACCCTCTTGAAATAAAAAGCTAAGCCCTTTCTCAGCTGCTGTGCAGCTCACAGTGCCTCCCCTCCTCTCTCCAAGGGAGGAGAGACCACTAAAATCACCACTTTACCTAAAATTAGCTGCTAAAGAAAGCAAACTTTAAGTCCTGTATTTGCATTTCTGCCTGATACCAAGTGCCAGATGCTGCACAAACGCTGTGGGAGGGAAAAGGAGGAGGGACAAGCACAGACTACAAACTCCTTGAATTTAGCATAGGACAGGAGAACAGGTAGATACCCACAAGAAAGAAGAACAAGGGGTCAGGGAAGCAGCACAGGTCAGGGTTGGTCTCTGCATGCCGCAGCCCAAGCACCATCAAAGGCTGCTCATTAACGCGACGTGCTTGGAAATCCTTTTGCAGCGGCACTCTGGGTGAACGCGAACACAGCTCCAAAAATCCCTTCGGTTCCCCTCCGGGCAGCCAGGCTTGACAAGTCCAGGGGAGTCTAATTACAGGAGAATATAATTGGATAAAATAGGATTGCACATGATTTCTGCTCTCTTGACGACAGCACGAGGACCCAAAGGGCAAACGTGGCTTGCTGTGCCGGAGCTGGCGTGCGGGACGCGTGCTTGCCCTTCTTTTCCATCGCTGCCGCCACTGCCAAGCAACACCTAAGGAAGCCCCATCAGGAACAGGCTGACTCAAGCGATGAATCACAGCAAGCCACAATAATCCCTGCTTCAGTACAATTCAGAGCTTCCACAGAGCAACCTGTGCCAGCTTCACTATATATCTGTATACAGACACACACATATGTATATATAGCACACATAGGTATATATTTATAAGTGTGTGTACGTATAAAATGACTTCTAGGAAGCTGGGCAGCAAGTGCCTGAGATCTGTCCCCCTCCTGTCATCCCCCCACCAGCTTTCCCCTGCTCTGCAGCTGCAGGAAACCTCCCAACAGCCACCAATATGCAGTTTTCCCTCAATATTTCCTTTTTGCTCCACTGTCGCACACGACTTTACACCCTGGGTAGATTCTGCACTGATTTTTCTCCCCCTACTTTTCTGTCCCACCAAGGGGATTGATATTCTCAACACTTAAAAAGCTCCTGAGTCCAGAGGGCTGAGTTTGCTCCCAGTAAACCCAGAACCTTTAATGTTTGCCTTTGCTGCAAACCAGCCTCTTCACGTCTGAGGCGCTGCCCATCAGCTTTGTGTGCTCATTACAAAGCTTTTTTTGTCAATGAAATTCTGCTCACAACCCCTTCTCACCAGAATAAGAGCAGATGCTGTTTTCCCTGCCTCGGTGTGTATTATCCTCTCTCCTCTCTGATGCTTCACCAGTTACAAACCCCAAACTGCTCACTGAAGTCTGCTTTGGCCACTGTCCTTCTCTCCAGCTGCCCCTAATAACTGGAATCTGGTCCTTCATTTGGTTACAGCCTACGGCAGTCACTACAGAGTCATGAATCATAGAATCACAAAATGGTTTGGGTGGGAAGGGACCTTAAAGATCATCCAGTCCCACCCCCTGCCCTGGGCAGGGACACCTCCCACCAGACCAGGTTGCTCCAAGCCCCCTCCAACCTGGCCTTGAACCCCCTCCAGGGACGGGGCAGCCACAGCTTCTCTGGGCAACCTGGGCCAGGCTCTCACCACCCTCACAGCAAAGAAGTTCTTCCCAGATCTCATCTCCATCTCCCCCTCTTTCAGTGTCAAACCCCTCCCCCCCTCCTCCTATGGCTCCCCTCCCTGATCCGGAGTTCCTCCCCAGCTTTCCTGGAGCCCCTTGAGGGACTGGAAGGGGCTCTAAGGTCTCCCCGGAGCCTTCTCTTCTCCAGGCTGAACCCCCCCAACTCTCTCTCATCCTGTCCTCACAGCAGGGGGGCTCCCAGCCCTCCCAGCATCTCCGTGGCCTCCTCTGGCCCGGCTCCAACAGGTCTT